>NC_045448.1:8762524-8842511 GCF_002776525.5 Piliocolobus tephrosceles | reverse complement strand
CTTCCTTCCTTCCTTCCTTCCTTCCTTCCTTCCTTCCTTCCTTCCTTTCTTCCTTCCTTCCTTCCTTCTTTCCCTTCCCTCTCTTTCTTTTCTTTTCTTTTTCTCCTGAAACAGGGTCTTACTATTTTGGTTTTGAACTCCTGGGCTCAAGTAAGCCTCCCATGTCAGCCTCCTGAGTAACTGGGACTGCAGGGGTGCTCCACTGCACTGGCCCATTCTCCTTTTCTTGCAATGTAAGGATAGAACCTCTGAGTGTTAGCAGGGCACACGGCTACCCAACTAGACCCTACAATTCCAAGCCTTCTTGCAGCTAGGTGTGGCCACATGACTAAGCCTGAGCAGAAAGGATGTGAACCGGAGTGCTCTGAATGGCCTCTGAGTCATCCTCTCGGAGACCAAGTGACATGACCTGAAGTTCCTCCCTCCTCCTTTCCATAGGCCAGAGCATGAACATGAATGGAGGTGAGTCAGCTTCCACCATGCCATGAGGACCTCGCCCTAGGAGGTGGCAGAGACACCGGAGGAGTGGAACTCAAGTCATGGAATAACCTCATATTGCAGAGCCACCTTGCTAATCCTGGACTGCTCACCTCTGGACTATCACTTGAGAAATAATAAACTTTTAAGTTGTTAAAGTCACTGTGTTTTAGAATCTTTTTGTTACAGCAGCTTACCCATATCTTACATCTAGCAAGTAAAAGCTTGAGTCAAACTTTCTGTAGTGCAGAAATTCAAATCAATTATAGTGCTGATAAAGAATGCTAAAACTTCTTCTTCCTTTAAAGAATCTGTTATAATTGGTTTTATTTTAAAATCTAGGAGAACCTTTAAGTAAATTATATTTCAATGAAGGACGGCATCTTCTTTTGGACTATGAAATCTTTTGTATATGAAAATCTGTTTTGTAGAGAGAGGATAACACTTTTTTTTTTTTTTTTTTTTTTTTTTTTTTTATTAACCTCGGCCTTCCTCCCAGTCGGTGTGGTGTTGTTGAGATCTTCGGTCACAGCAACCTCTGCCTCCCGTGTTCATGGGAGGCACTCCCACGATTCTTGTGCCTCAGCCTCCTGAGTAACTAGGATTACAGGTGTGTACCACCATGCTCAGCTAATTCTTTGTATTTTTAGTAGAGATGGGGTTCTGCTATGTTGGCCAGGCTGGTCTCAAACTCCCCACCTTAAGTGATCTGCCTGCCTTGGCCTCTCAAAGTGCTGGGACCACAAGTGTGAGCCACCATACCTAGTGATGTTATGCTTTTTTTTTTTTTTTTTTTTTTTTCAATTAATACATTGTGGAAAACTTGAAAATTAAAAAACGAGTAAGAAGAAAAGTAAAACCAACTCAGTGGAACCCATCATCAGTATTTCGTGTTATATGCTTCAGGCTTCATTCTATGCATACTTTGAATTTTATTTTTGAAATTGGATAATCTGCATATACGGAGTTGCATACTGCTTTATTCCCTGTAACCTCATAGCATGAGTATACTGTATTTCAAAATCCTTGGAAATCCTTGGAAAACATATTTTTTTCTGGCTTCATATTTTTTCTGGCTTCATATTTTTTCTCATGGCTAGTTTGCATTTTGTTTGATCATGGCCTTTTACTGAACATTTAGGTTGTATCCTAGTGTCTTTGCTATTATACATTGCCGTGACAGCCTATAATGGACAGGTGTCAAAGATGTAGAACATCTTTAAACACCATTCCTATATTTGGATAATTTGGTAATTTCCCACTGTCTGAGTTCTACCTTTGCAAGGCAGAAGCCACAAGACTCATTCACAGATGCCTTTGGGCTGCAGTTACAAACTTGGGACACAGATTCAGATACACCCAGTGACACAGCCTCAGAGGAGGTGGGTGACATAAGTGGGCCACCATGCACAGGGGTGTGTGTGAGTTGCCTGGCAGGGGTCGAAGGGGCAGCATATGGATTTCAAGGGCTGTGGTGGAAGAGCACCTGTGTGCAGACCTCATGCTGAGTAATGGTGGCTATCACATTTTGCTAGAGCAGTTTCTACAGCACAAGTGGGCATTGTTCCATGCAGTGAGCCACAGGGCCTGGGATTTAGTGCTCCCAGAGATGAATTCTCTGAGCTTTCTGCTATCCTGTAATAAAATCACATTTGGTTTAAATAGCCAGAGTAAATTTTGCTGAAGAGCATGTGAATCAACAAGAACTCTCATTCATCACTGATGGGAATACAAAATATTGCAGCTACCTTGGAAGACATTTTGGCAGCTTCTTACAAAGCTAAACATAGTCTTACCTTGGGATCCACTAATCAAACTCTCGGGTATTTACCCAACTGATTTGAAGACTCATATCCACACATGTATATGAATGTTTATAGCAGATTCATCTAAAACTGGGAGCAACCAATGGCTTTCAGCATGTAAATAGATAAACATAGTATGGTATATTTATACAATGGAATGCTATTCTGAAATAAAAGGGAATGCATTGTTATGCCATGCAAAGATGTGGATGAATCTTAAAGGAATATTACTAAATGAAAGAAACCAGTCTGAAAAAGTGATATACAATTCTATGTATATTCTGGAAAGGTGAAACTGTAGAGATGGTAAAGAGATCAGTGGTTGTCAAGGATTCAAGTGGGTTGGGAGAGTTTAAAAACATGAAGCACAAGGGATGTTTTTAGGACAGTGAAAATACCCTGTATTATACTGTAATGACAGATACATGATATTATGAATTTGTCAAAACTTATAGGGCTGTACAATGCAAAAAAATGGACTTTGATGTATGCAAAAATCATTTAATACATCATGGGATCTCCAGATGGAATACAGAATGTAAGAAAAATAATATAACCATAATACATGTATATGAAGGAATCTCACTGAAGAGGCTGGGGGAAACGGGTGGTGATCTAAGCAATTCTGGAAACAAGTGGAGTATCTATGAATAAAGGCAAAGGGAACTGCACATAAATACTGTATTCTTGTTGATAAAGTTGTTTCCCATAGGGCTTGGGTAATAATTCTGATACTTCTATCCATGTATACTGGAGTCGAATGATTGAATAAGTAAATGACATGATAGGAGCCAGGTTTCTCACTGTTAGAATGGTAATTTACAGATAAGTGAGGGTAGGAGGCTAGAATGGTCCCTGGGGTATTGGAGTAGAGTTGGAGACATCAGTATGAACTCATGTTTAGCTTAATATTAATGTAGATTATTACATATAGAAATATTTATAGCTAAATGTATTTACGTACTTTAGTGTACATACATGTGTTTCCTTGCTCTGTCAGCTGAGAAGGACCCTAGTAGTAATGAGCATACTTGGTGCCCAGATATTGGTTTCTAATACTATTTTTCAATAAAAGGATTCATAGGAGGATTCTAAGGGGAGAGGGCTCGTTCTGGAATTGGGCAGAAATATACAAGATGATTCTGGAGTATCTGATAATGCTAGAAAACAAGGAAGTAGTAAAAATAAAAGCAAAAAACCCACATTGATGGGGGTATGTCACAGTGACATAGGAGCCAACTGAAAGAGCCTCCAGTGTCCAAAGCTGGAATAATTTGAGCAAGGAAATAAATAAAGTAACATTGGATTATAACCCTATGTATAAAATAAATATCCACGGATCCATACTGATATAAATAAATGGTTGAATAAAGAGGAGACAAATCTTCTGTGCAGTAGAATTCCAAATAGTTTTATATATATTTATATATATATTGTGCTCAAAGAGGTGGAGTATAAAACTCCCCACTCTGTAATTGTGGGCTGCATAGAGTGACTTTCTTCTAAAGAGTACAGTATGGAAACAGGGAAAAAGAGCAACTTTATAGTGGAGAAACTTGACAAACAAAACCTCATCCAGGTGAGCAAGGTCAACATCAACCATGATAAATCATGTTGACGGTACATATCCTTGATATGATGTGTTGAAAGTGACATTTTACTTGTATGGTCTTCCTCCCCAAAACCTAAAACTCCAGTCTAATCATGTAAAAAACATGAGACAAATCCCACTTGAGTGACAGTACACAAAATGCCTGACCATACCTTAAAACTTTTAAGGACTTTAAAAACAAGGGAAGTCTGATAAATTTTCAGAGCAAAGAGGAGCTTAAGGACACAGGACAATTAAATATGTATAATGTGGTATCCTGAGTAGAATCCTGGAATAGAAACAGGGCATTAGGTAAAAGTTAAGAAAATATGAATACAATATGGACTTGGTTAATAATAATATGTCAATATTGGTTTATTAATTGTGACAAATGTACCTTATTAATGTATGGTATTAATGGGGGAAACTGGGTGGGGTATATGGGAACCTTCTGTACTATCTTTATAATTTTTCAGTATATATAAAACTCCTTTAAAATAAAAGTTTATTTAAAAACAAAAATACAACTTATATGTTGCTGCTACTCATCCCATTAAAGGGTTGCAGTAGCTAGTGTTTAATTTATATTTGGGACATAGGTGATGTCTGCAAGATGGTGGAATGGGAGCTTTCTACCATCATCTCCCTGCAGAAGCATCAATTTTGACAATTACCCGTGGACCTTTGTGAGAGTCTGTGAGTCCAGCAGAGATGTTCCAGCACACCATTGGAGCAAAAAATTTGAGAATAGATGCATTGAAGAGGGTAAGAAAAACAGTTCCACTTTACCCACATCACCTTTTCTCCAAGTGAGCACCCAACTCACCCAGCCATGCAGGGTGGTACCCAAGAGGCTCACTTCTTTCTCATCTCATCCAGAGGTAATCAGTACAGCTGAGAGGCCAGAAACAAGGGAAGAGAGGTCAGGGACCCTACTGAGTGCTATGTGGAGTCTATTAGGAAGTCACCTACCAGCCACTTAGAACATTTCACCTGTGGACCCCCCACCTCAGCTGGCCCATAGCATCCCAAATGCTCCACATGCCTCACCCCTCCCCCGGCAGGCTGGCTCCCTGAGTGTCCCCTGCAGATGGCAAGTGCAAGTGTGTCATATATAGACAACCAGCTTGACTCTGCAGGATTGGGAGAAGGCACACAAACTTGAGCATTTCAGAGCGCTGCCCTAGGGAAAACAAACATGAGGCTCTCAATCCGTGGCCTGACTTTATGGGATCAAAACAAGGCCTATGATCCTAAGAATTTCCACTTCACCTGCACAGGAAATAAGAGGTGTGGAGCAGATGCATTCATAGAAAAGGTCTAGAATCCCTAGTTCAGCTGATGGGTGAAGGCATTTCTCTCTCAAAGCCAGTCAGTAAAGACTGGAAGGGTGACTGATGCTTCTTCAATGCAAAGACTGCAACATAAGACTTCAAGAAACATGAAAAAAATCAAGGAAGCATGACTCCACCAAAGGAATACAATAATATTTCAGTAGCCAACCCCAAAGAAATGGAGATCTATGAATTGCCCGACAAAGAATTTGAAATAATTGTTATAAGGAATCTCAGTGAGCTACAAGAGAACACAGATAGACAAATCAACAAAAAATTAGAAAAACTAACACATGAACAAAATGAGAAGTTTAATAAAAAGAGAGAAACCATAAAACAAGAACTAAACAGAAATTCTGGAGTTGGAGAATACAGTGAAAGAAATGAAAAATGCACATCAAGTGAAAAAATGGGTTATTGGCTCTGGTTTAATATGTAGCATTTTTCTTTTTATAGTGGCTTATAACATATGGTACATCTTACCATTAATGAATCTTAGATTTGATTAAATATAATATTACCTTTTAAAAATGTTTAAAAACTGATGGAAAAAAGATTTATAATTTAAATTTGTAGTTTTCTTTTGGGGGTTAGTATTTTTCTTATTTGTATACTTCTTTAACATATTAGGAATATTAATTCTTTACCCCTTGTTCATGAAAAATATTTTATCCAATTTTTTTTTTGCCTTTTAGTTTTGATTATGGTGTTTCGTTATAGAATGTCTTTCCTAGAACTTCCCACCAAGCAGGCTTTCATGGTTGGTGGGTTTTTGTTAAATGATTCCCAGGGAGCAGAGTTGAGGGAACAATGGTGGACAGGGAAGGAGGGAAAGCCAGCACAAGGATGTGTTGTTGCACTGACTGTGTAAGAACAAATACAAATTTAAAATAAGAGGCTTAGTTCTGTCTGTTGAAAATGAGGAAAATGATTTTTCTTCCGTACCCCCTTTTCTTAGACACCTTTCCTTAGAAAATTTATAATTGTAAATTTATATTCTCATCTCCTCAAAATGTATCCCTTATTAGACTAGATTGGGCTTTGGTCAGCTGGCCATTTTTTTTTTCAGCTTTATGATCCAGGAAGCTTGAGAGCCATCTTTTTGAAATGCAAATATCAAATGAGATAGCTCCTCTATCTCTTTTGGGAGGACAGGAGCCTAATTTTGGTGGGCTCCTTGCTCTAATTTGCAAAACTGTCTCCTGTTATAAAGATATGAGAAATTAATTTTTCCACTGGATAAAGCTAATAAGCTAACCTAGATGGTTACCATAATTACCAGATAAATCTAAGAGGATGAACTACATGTGGCAAATGGTGCTGTCAAGTCCTCTTACTTGAGGATGATTTATTGTTTATTTTGAGAATATGTATGTCATGGGTCATATATACTTGGGTACATAAAGAGATGAGCTTTATTTCTGTCTTTGCAATCCTTATGGATTGCCAGTGATGTGCATGATATTCTAGTTTGTTTCTTATTCATTAGTCAAAGTGTTTTCTTCCTATATTACCACTGTAGAGAAGATTTCTGGTTTGGGAGATTTCTATTTTAATTATATTTCCCCAACAGCTACCACTGGAGGCAACCAGCTCCCAGTCTCATGGGATCATGACATGTGAGGATCATGAGATCTTTGAGGAAATGCATCTCAGAACTTTGCACAAGGTTCAAAGGGAGAAGGCTCCCATACCCCACTGGTCTAGTGGAGTGTTAAACCCCAACACTTGTGGGCTGTGCATGCCTGAATGAAGAGATTCTCACAGTTCTCGCCCACCAGCAAGTGACAAGCAGGAAGCGCGAGGTGAGACATGTGGGTGCTTTAGGCAAGACTTTGTCAGATGGTACCTGTGTGAAGCTAGTTAAAACCAGGGCAAAGCTGGTCTCTGCTGCAGTGGCTTGAGGAAGATGATTTGAAGTAGAGAACGAGGGGTGCCTGGCACATATAGGCTTGTTTGTTTGCTTTTGAAGTAATAAAAATCTTAGAGTAGGTTTTTCTTTGACCTAGGATGCCTCAATTTAACAACTGATGTTTCCTTATTTGGTAATGCTGCCTCTCACGTATTTACTTAGAAATGACACCAAGATGGTGATGGAGACGCAAAAGAGCAGGAGTTAATACACAACAGCATTGCATAGGGTTTTAGAGTTTCTGTGTGCCTCAGAGAACACAGAATCTCATGCTGGAGGACACCATAAGCACCATCTAGGCATGGCATCAATCTGAAAGATGGATTCCCTTTTCAATATCCCATCACTTCTATCATCAGCTCTTTGCTTCCAGAGTTCTTTGGTGACAAAGAATTCAAAGTAATGGTAATGGCAATGGTCTCCATCAAAGGTTAGTGTTTAAATTATTTTCTAATGTCACTAGAAAATTGAACAAGTGAAATATTTAGGGTATCATGCCAAGTAAACATTAAATTAGACAAAATAAATTTATAATAAAATTAGTGTTTTGATGCATGGATAAGGAAACCAGATATGTCTTATTTAAATAGACCAAACTATAGAAAATTAAGATCGGCTGTAGTGTAGCACAATGAGACAGATATGTTATATAAATATATGCCATTAACTATAATGAGGGGTTGAATGTTTGCCACAAAAATAAAATAACATCACTCTGAGATGAACATATTAAAGAAAACATGAGTAAAAATATTCAAACAATGAAAAAGAACCCTGACAAGACAGCTACAGTGCATCAGCAGTAGAATTGCTTCAAGGAGGCTTGAATGAATTGCTATCAGCTACTTCCATAAAAGAGAAAAAAGAAAAAGACTGTTAAAGAGAAATGCTCTCTAATCCTGAGACTGTGCTGCACTATAAATGTTCTTAGAGAAACCCAAGACATCAGTAGGAGTTGTCAAGGGTTAGAACTGTTGCAGCAGAGATGCAGTGAGGCTGACAATATACCAGCTGAGAAAATGCAAATTACAGCTAAGTTAGACAAGCAAATGATAAGGTGGCCTGTAAAATGGACCACTCTAGACAGCTGAATCAGATCCAGTCTAGTGATAATATCGGTACCAAAGAAATCAGAAACTGCAATTAAGAAAACTATTAAAGAAGACATTCCAGGCATGTAAGACAGTTTATTTCTTGATATTGTTCTTTTCTTTTTTCTTCTCTCCTCTCCTCTCCCCTCCCTTCCCCCCCTTCCCCTCCCCCTTCCCCTTTTTTCTTTCTTTCTTTTTCTCTCTCTCTCTTTCTTTCTTTTCTTTCTTTTCCTTTTTTCTTTCTCTTCTTCTTTCTCTCCCTTTCCTTTCCTCTCCTCTTCTCTCTCCTTCCTTCCTTCCTTCCTTCCTTCCTTCCTTCCTTCCTTCCTTCCTTCTTTCTTTCCTTCTTTTCTTTCTTTCTTGAAACAGGGTCTCACTTTGTTGCTCAGGCTGGAGTGTAGTGGTGCAATCATAGCCCACTGCAGCCTCCAATTCCTAGACTTCAGTGATTCTCCCATCTGAGTCCCAAGTAGCTGGGACAATAGGCCTGCACCACCATGTCTGGCTAATTAAAAAAAATTTTTTTGGCCGGGCGCGGTGGCTCAAGCCTGTAATCCCAGCACTTTGGGAGGCCGAGACGGGCGGATCACGAGGTACGAGATCGAGACCATCCTGGCTAACACGGTGAAACCCCGTCTCTACTAAAAAATACAAAAAACTAGCCGGGCGATTTGGCGGGCGCCTGTAGTCCCAGCTACTCGGGAGGCTGAGGCAGGAGAATGGCGTAAACCTAGGAGGCGGAGCTTGCAGTGAGCTGAGATTCGGCCACTGCACTCCAGCCTGGGCGGCAGAGCGAGACTCCGTCTCAAAAAAAAAAAAAAAGAAAAAAATTTTTTTTTTGTAGAGATGGGATCTCACCGTGCTTCCCAGGCTGGTCTCACTCACTCCTGGGCTCAAGTGATCCCCCCACCTCAGCCTCCCAAAGTGCTGAGATTACAGGCATGAACCACTGTGCCTGGCTGAGAGGGGTCTTTCTAAATGGGACAGAGGGAAGCAGGATTATTGTTCTGAGATGATGGAGGGCCAGATTGAGAAATTAATTTCATATCTCTCAGGATTTTATCAGCTAATTTCCTGTGTCTAAAGCTAATGCCATGCTTAGAAAAAAATAGACATTCTGGCAAATGGCCTAGAGCTACCCATGTGATATGGGGAAATGTGGAACCCAGATCCCCTAAACTCTTCAAAGCTTCTTCCATTTGGAGCTGGGATGCAATGTGAGATTATCACAAAGGCGAAGTCCTAATCCCGCGTAACTTGTTATTCCCCAGCAATGTTCTTAGGCTAACACTGTCAAGAGAAGGAGAGGCCAGCATGGTGGGTCACACCTGTAAT
Organism: Piliocolobus tephrosceles; assembly: GCF_002776525.5. Lineage (NCBI taxonomy): Eukaryota > Metazoa > Chordata > Mammalia > Primates > Cercopithecidae > Piliocolobus > Piliocolobus tephrosceles. The sequence continues at coordinate 8,832,966 of NC_045448.1, read as the reverse complement.
CCCAGCACTTTGGGAAGCCAAGGTGGGTGGATCACCTGAGGTCAGGAGTTTGAGACCAGCCTGGCCAACATGGCAAAACCCTGTCTCTACTAAACACAAAAATTAGCCAGGTGTGGTGGCACGTGCCTGTAATCCCAGCTACTCAGGAGGCTGAGGCAGAAGAATCGCTAGAACCTGGGAGGCGGAGGTTGCAGTGAGCCAAGGTCTTGCCACGCACTCCAGCCTGGGAGACAGAGCAAGACTCCGTCTCACAAAAAAAAGAGAGAGAGAGAGAGAGAGAGACAGAGAGAGAAGGAGAATGCTGGTAACTGATCAAAGACCAAGATTGCTGAGTCAGAGGAGCCAAGAAAACATGGTCACCTTGCTTCTGTTTCTAAGAAGCCTAAAAACATCACAATAACAACATAGTCAAAAAGTGATTTTTGTTTGTTTTTTGCACTTGCCACGCAAAAAAAATGTCTTATGTCTTTTGCATGCTCTATTTACAAACGACTTTATGCAAGCACTTTTATTACCATTTTATAGACGTGGAAAGAGGGTGAGAGAGTTAAAACTTGTACAAGATTGCATAACTAAGAAGTGCCAAGCTTCCAAAACAGGTCAATCTGACTTCAGAGCCTATACTCTTTCTTTTTTCTTTTCTTTTTTTTTTTTTTTGAGATGGAGTCTTGCTCTTGTCATCAGAACCATTACATTAAATTAAATTTGATCAAACTAGATGACCATTACATTACATGGCCCACTCAGGCTTTTGAACATGGAGAGTCTCAAATCCAGGTGATTAAATCACTGACATTGCTTATAACAAGAGTCTCCCCAGAGGAAACTGACAGACATCCCACTCTGGTTCCTTAGGATTTACTTCCCCAGAAAGAAAACAACCCTGTCCTGGTGAAAAGAGACCCTTGCCGGTTTCAACAGAAAATATCAGCCTCTTTAGCCATCCCCTACCCAGCTGCGAAGAATGAGGGCAATCAGTGGATGAGATCTGCCAGGACTATGTCCAGACACAGGCACACAAAAAGACATGCACACACAGTTCCCAAGCCAAAGAGCAGTTCTTTACTTTATAATTCTCCTTTCTGCTGTGGTATTTAAGCAAACCAGGAAAAGCAAATCTTCCCAGTGGCCAGAACATGCTGGGGAAGAGAAGCTCAATAAACTGATGCTTACGGGATTTTCTGGCTCAAACCAAGGGCCAGTGCATGGTGCTGCTAAAGATCTCTTCCTCCATGGCTGCCCTCCCTTTTCTAAGTGGGGGAATTTTTTGTGTTACTTTGTTTTTCTTCCCGAGAAAAGTCAGAAGTTATATATACTACATTTTCAGAACATAATCTAATTTTAAGATGCTCAAGGTCATCCAGTTTAATCAAATTTAATCATCTATCAAAAACACATATTTATTATTAGCAAGTGTATCCATTTGCTAGGGTTGCCATAACAAAGTATCACAGGCTAGGGGGCTTAGATAACAGAAACTTATTTTCTCCCAGTTCTGGAGGCTAGATGTCCGAGATCAAGGTGGTGGCAGGGCTGGTTTCTTGGAGGCCTCTCTCCTTAACTTGTAGAGGGTCATCTCCTCCCAGTGTGCCCACATGGCCTTCCCTCTGTCATGTCTGCATCCTAATCTCCCCTTCTTATAAAGAAGCTCATTAACATGAAGGCCTACACTAAATACCTTATTTTAACTTAATTATTTTTTTAAAGAACTATTTCCAAATAAGGTCACATGCTGAGGGACTAGGGATTAGTATTCCAACATATGAATTTGGGGGAACACAATTCAGCCCGTAACACAGAGTAAGATTTCTATGATAGTCTGACTCCATTTCCAATGTGTGACTGCTGGTACATTTCTTTTCTTTCTTTCTTTTTTTTTTGAGACGGAGTCTCACTTTGTTGCCCAGGCTGGAGTGCAGTGGCACAATCTCGGCTGACTGCAAGCTCCGCCTCCTGGGTTCACGCCATTCTCCTGCCTCAGCCTCCCGAGTAGCTGGGACTACAGGCGCCTGCCACCACGCCCGGCTAATTTTTTTGTGTTTTTAGTAGAGATGGGGTTTCACCATGTTAGCCAGGATGGTCTTGATCTCCTGACCTCATGATCCACCCGCCTTGGCCTCCCAAAGTGCTGGGATTACAGGCGTGAGCCACCATGCCCAGACTGACTGCTGGTACATTTTATGTCCCACGCCATTCTGCCCCACATCTGGGCAAGTTGATCAGACAGCTCACGTGCTCCCTTGTTTGGCACCCGCAGCAAGTTCAAATGACATAAGCCCCAGCCCATACATGGGCATTCTCACCTCTGGCTCAGCCCCAAACCACAGTGAAAAACCAAGCCAATCTCCTTTCCATGTTTTCTCAAGCCATTGCTGTACCTGCTTGGGAGCCTGCCCTGCTCTTCCCAGAAAGCCTCATTATGTGAGTGATAACTCTTAATATCCTCTTGGAGTGTGTGTGGTGTCATCAGTCTCAACACCCAAACTGAATTTTGCAAAGAGAGTTCCATCCTATTGCTAAAGGATGACCCAAAGCACTTACTTCGAATATATGACTAAGATAATACTTATAAAATCAACTATATAATTCATAATGTTAACATAAAATGTATCATTTTATTTATTTACTAAACTTTTGAAGAGTGCTGGTCAAAAGTTTATTTATCAGTATGGGTTCATGGATATTTACTATATGAGTTATAACTCATTGCTATCATTATTTATTTTGTTGCTCAAATCGTTCCAGATTTGAGTTTGAATATTTTGATTTAGTTTATTTCAGAGTAGAGGTCTTGCTCTGTTGCCCAGGATGCAGTGCACGGCATGATCATAGCTCACTCTAACCTCAAACTCCCATGCTCTAGCAATCCTCTTGTCTCAGCCTCCCAAGTCGCTGGGACTACAGGTATGTACCACCAGGTCTGGCTAATTTTGTAATTAAAAAAAAAAAAAAGACTTTTTTTTTGTTTTGTTTTTCTCTAGAGACAAGGTCTCATCATGTTGCCCAAGCTGGTCTTGAATTCTTGGGCTCAAGTGATCTTCTCACCTCAGCCTCCCAAAGGGCTGGGATTACAGGCATGAGCCAACTCACCTGGCCTATATAATTCTTTTCACAGATGTCAAGAATCTATCTCTTCTTGACTAAAAATAAGTATATAAAAATAATAGGAATGAAGTATTCATTTCTTTACATGATAAAGAATACATTTTTTAAAACCAACTCAGCATTATACTTAATGGAAAATGCTAGCACCACTCCTCTTTAAATATAGGAACGAAGGCGAGATACGGCCTATCACCACCCTCTTTAGTAAGTGTTTGTGCCAGTTATGAAGCCATTGTCTGAGCAGGACAAGGAAAAGTAGGCTTAGAGCTGAGAGACAATGTCTGAGACTGCAGAAAGCATCCCTGTTTTGCCAGACGGCTCCATGTTAGGTTCTATCAATAAAGGCGCTATATGGCATTAGGAGGTGGGAACAGAGAGAAGGGAGTTGGTCCTTGGTGGTTTTGCTCTTCCTGCTGGTTTGCCCTAGCAATGACTTTTCACTCCAGCAGTACTGGTTGGTCCAATTTCCAGCTTTCTTCCTGATACATGCAGAGCCAACCTCAGCACACTCATTTGGACAGAGCCTATGTCTCTCCTCAGAATTCTGGGTTCCACTCTGCAAGACTCCTCCCCAAGCTCCTGAGACAGCAGCAGCTGATGATGATGCTCCCTACTTAGAGGCCTGGAGCTCAACTATGTAGATCCTCCTCCAAGTTTCTAGGTTCCAGTTACTCCAATCTCTTCCCTTTATTCCCCTAGCTTCTTCCTGCAGTTGTAATCTCTATATTACCTCAGTGTTATCTTTTTGCATTCTCCATCCTTCAATGAAAATTTAACCAAAGGCAATCTTTGTGTTAAATTCTTTCTGTGGTTTCTGTTTTTCTGCCTAGACCACGGCTGATATGGTATTATAAATGCCAGACATAGCTACTGAAGAGTAAAAATAAACAAGAGCTATAAACATAAGAAAGGAAAGAAGCTATCATTTTATCTTTATTTATTTATCTATTTTTAATTTTTTTTTTGAAACTGAGTCTCACTCTGTCACCCAGGCTGGAGTGCAGTGGTGCAGTCTCGTAACACTGCAACCTCTGCCTCCTGGGTTCAAGCGATTCTCATGCCTCAGCCTTCCCAGTAGCTGGGATTACACCCGCCACGATGCCCGGCTAATTTTTGTGTTTTTAGTAGAGACGGAGTTTCACCATGTTGGCCAGGCTGGTCTTGAACTCCTGACCTCAAGTGATCTGCCTGCCTTGGTCTCACGAAGTGTTGGGATTACATGTGTGAGTCACTGCACCCAATCAGAAACTACCATTTTAAACACAACTAATTTGAAGAAAATATATCAGAAAGTAATAAAAAAAATTTAAAAAGTCTATAAAAGCTGCAGGATATGAAGAGTCTAAAAAATATTTTTGTTCTTATATATTTGATATGCAATTAGAAAATACAATATAAAAAGTCCAAATCACAGCAGCACAGATAATATAAAGGGAGAAAGAGATTTAAAAAAAAACTCACCACATTAATAAAAACCACTACAGCAGCAACGACAACAAACTCCTATTCAAACTGAGCCTGCAAAACAAAATTCCAAAACACAGATAGAAATGCCAAGAAAGTTATCCAGCAAAACGAATACTGAAAATATCTCTCATAATTTCATACCATATGAAGTTAATTTTATGAAACAGAAGAAGCCTTTTAAAATGTTTAGCATCTGCAAAGAGATAACTGAAGGAATAACATTAATATTTTAATAATTAAAAATTATTAAATAAAAGCTAGCAGAAACGATAAAGAAATAGGTTCTTATTTTAAAAGTGCTAATTGGAAAACTGAGAACGAGAACTTTTTGGTTAAATGTACAGAGTAAACTCTAGAGGGATACTGCCAAAAGAAATTCCATGAATTGACAGTTATTACAGAGGAGTTCGCCTGGAATAAAGCACAGAGAGGCAAAGATATAAAAATATGAAATAACAATAACCATGGAAGATAAATTGACAAGCTAAAATACACATCTCATGTGAGTTCCCAAAGAAGAATTCTGAAGAACCAGCAGAGAAGAAATTAATAAAACAATAGTGGCTGAAAATTTTCTAAAATGAAGAAATAAGCATAACCTTGGATTAAAAGTACACTCTGAATAATTTGCAGGCTAATTAAAAACAAATTCATTCCTAAACACACAAGAGCAGAAGTTTAGGATATTTAAGATAAAGAGAAAAATCTTAGAAGTTACCAGAGGATGAAAGGGCAGATTTCTGCTAGAGGACAATAATTAGTAACAGTAATTTTTTCATATGGTAATAGAAACCAGGAAACAAGGTAATATCTTCAAGATATTAACTGAGAATTACTAAGGTATCAAAAAGTGTTCACTTTCAATTTTATACCTAGTTATATAACCATTCTTAAGTGGGCTTACAATTAGGACATTTTTCAGACCATACAACTATACAACAAGTAATATGAGAATATAACACCCATAGTAGAAACACAACTTCCGAGAGATGAGATGGGCTATAAGAAGCAAAGATGAACAAAGAAAGTCCTTTTTTTTTTTTTTTTTTTTTTTTTTTTGAGACAGGGTTGCCCAGGCTGGAGGGCAATGGTGTGATCTCCACTCACTGCAATCTCCACCTCCTGGGCTCAGACCATCCTCCTACTTCTGCCTGTTGAGTAACCGGGACTATAGGCATGCACCACCATGCCTGGCTAACTTTTTTTTTATATTCTTGGTAGAGATGGGGTTGGTAGAGACAGAGTTTCACCATGTTACCCAGGCTGGTCTTGAACTCCTGAGCTCAAGTGATCTTCCCACCTCAGTGAAAGTGATAATTTTTTTTTTTTTTGAGACGGAGTCTTGCTCTATCGCCCAGGCTGGAGTGCAGTGGCCGGATCTCAGCTCACTGCAAGCTCCGCCTCCCGAGTTTACGCCATTCTCCTGCCTCAGCCTCCCGAGTAGCTGGGACTACAGGCGCCCGCCACCTCGCCCAGCTAGTTTTTTGTATTTTTTAGTAGAGACGGGGTTTCACGGTGTTAGCCAGGATGGTCTCGATCTCCTGACCTCATGATCCACCCGTCTCGGCCTCCCAAAGTGCTGGGATTACAGGCTTGAGCCACTGCACCAGGCCGAAAGTGATAAATTTTTAATAAATTTAAATAACTTGGAAAGAGAGTGATAATTATTTTTCCTTAAAAAAGTAGAAAAACAATGACAAAGTGAACGCAGAGTTTCATTGGGCAATTAAAGTATGCTATGGTCTTTACATATTCTTGAGAAAGAAAATGTTGAAATAACTGTACACTGTATTAGAGAAATTCATAGCTAAATATTTATGTCAAAAATTAAGCACAATCACTATCAGAATAGAAATACAATTGACATCAATACCAGTAGAAAAAAAGATAATGGAATTTTTTTTTTTTTTTTTTGAGACAGAATTTCACTCTTGTTGCCCAGGCTGGAGTGCAATGGCGTGATCTCACCTCATCTCAACCTCTAACTCCTGGGTTCAAGTGATTCTCCTCCCTCAGCCTCCTGAGTAGCTGGGATTATAGGCACGTGCCAACATGCCTGGCTAATTTTGTATTTTTAGTAGAGATGGGGTCTCTCCATGTTGGTCGGGCTGGTCTTGAACTCTCGACCTCAGGTGATCTGCCTGCCTTGACCTCCCAAAGTGCTGGGATTACAGGCATGAGCCACCACGCCCAGCCAATAATGGAATTTTAAAAAAGTTATTTTAACAGAAGGCAGGTAAGAAGAAAAAATAATGAAGCCAAGAAAATTGACAAATGGTAATCCAGACCTCTGAGGAAGGAGCGGTGCTCAGCTGGTGCTGGGATCTTTGAGCTTTGGCTAGGAGATGAGAAGAGATAATAGAGCCCTTTCTGTAGGCACTGGAAAATTGCAAACTGGATCCAGATACTTCAGGAAAGAACTACTGCTGTTACGGTGAGGAAGTATTGTTGGGATAACATTCACAGGAACAGAAAGCTGACAGGAAGTCACACAGGAAGTAGAAAGGAAGTCATATAGGAAGTAAACAGGAAGTCACATGGAAGTAGACAGGAAGTCACAAAGGCAGTAAACAGGAAGTCATACAGGAAGTAGACAGGAAGTAACACAGGAAGTAGACAGGAAGTCACAGGAAGCAAGTTGGAAGAAATAAATCCTTTCTTTCCTTCCAGATTTATAAATTTCCCCTAGTACCCCTATTGGCTGAGCCAAACATGGAGCTGTTGACAAAGCAGAAATGTCATTTGCAGAGTTTGAGCCCCAGTATCAATCACAAAGCAGAATGTAAAAGGCTGAATTTCAAGCTAATGGATAATAACCCAACAATTGGCACACGTTTCTTCACTCTGTTCTTCCAGCACTATTTAATGAATTATTATCTTGTCCCCATGGGTTTTTTTTTTTTTAATGGTGAAAAACAACTTACAAGCAGAAGTTACTACAACTTTACTGAAAATACCCATAACAAAAAATACCCATAACAATCTTTCACCTAAGGACTTTACTGGCTATTCCTTTACAGTGCTTTACCTTGCTAAACTTGTACACACACCAGGTAAATTTACAGTTGGGGAAAAGCCTTGTAATTATTAAATCCTCCTAACTCACCTTCCAACTCCCAAGTACATAGGGGTTATGTCAGCATCCTAAGGGATGCTATAGGGACATTAAAATGACAAATGTGCACACTAATGTCACAGATGGACATGGTTATATAAAATTTAAAAATGAAAAAAAAAACCCCAGAAGACAACATCTTAGGTGTACCTTATATATGACAATGTGAATTTTATAGATGTACAAGAAAGAATTGGAAGTAAAATTGGAATAATGTAAATTAAATTGAAATAAGTCATTGCAGCTCAATGTTCCATTTTTTTTCTTCCCATAAAATTATGCAAGTTCATAATTGTTTTTTAGGAGAAAAAAAATGTGAGAAAATTTGCTCATTCATGTTTCCTAAACTGCTTCTCTCTCTAATCTCCATGTCCCTTTTAATGTTTTTTTTGGTGTCTTCTTTGAACAAATAAAGTAATGTTGGTTTTGTCTGACCTATACCCCCAGCTTTTTAAACATTTTATGCTTTTACAGCTGCTTATTCTAACATTCACAGAGTGGAGTTCACCCTGTGAATTAATTCTCAAAATAAGATTGAGATGTACAATTGAAGAAAATTCACTATAAAAATGATGGTTATCCGTCATATAGTGTATTGTTGGTTCCCTTGGTTTTTAAAAGTAATAACATAGCCTGACTTTGTCCTGCTTTGTGCAGAATGAGACACAATGAAGGTATTTTGTGTGCTGACGATAAAACACAGTGGAGAGGAAAATGAAAAAGTTGCTCCTGGGAAAATGTTTTCCTTCGGTAGGAAACTCTTTGTCTTGGTTGCAGGGGCACAGAGAGAACACAGACATGAAGACCCAGTTCTTCTACCAGTCACAGACATGCCTTTGGCACTGATCAATGTACCCCAAGGAATGAGGACTGAGACAAAAGACTATTGAATTAGGATGATCTCAATTTTTCTTTTACTGCACTCAAGGCCATTTAATAAATATTGTTGCAACCATCCTCTTTTTCCACATCATTTCTTTTGTTCTTCTCTTTATTTTTCCATACATTTTAAAGGAGGGTTATTCTAAGAGTTTAACTAAATATAACAACTATTTATAAGGTAATTATCATGTGAAAGATATTCCAAATTCTCTTAAAAAATTTCTTTTCCCTTTTAAGCTAGCTTGAGTTTATTATATGTAGCCAAAGTAATCCTAACATACATGCACATTTCTTGTAAAACCAAGTTCAGACTTCTAAGAACTGTGTTCAGAGCTTTATCTAGCCTGGCCTTTATTTACTTTCTGAACCTTATTCCTTATTGCTTCTTAATTAAAACCTTTCTCTGACCAGCCTGCTGGCCTCTGTATTTGTAAACCCACCCAGCTCATTCCCCTACCAACCACACCTTTGTGCATTTCAGTCTTACCTTAACTGCCTGTTCTCTCTTTAAACCCCAGCTGTCTTTCAAAACCCACTTATTTCAAAACTCTCTTTCACAGTGGAGATTACTCCTTTGGATTATCTGTGGCCTTTCCTGTTTGTTCAATTTATTTGGCATTTGTCCTACACACTCATGAATCATTATTGCTTTTGTTCTGTGTATGAATAAAACTGTAAGATCCATGGGCTCAGAAACCACATCTTTTGCTTGTGTTCTAAAGGAGAAGCAGAAACACTTTCTCATTCACTATTGCAGCCGGGTCACTTGAAAAATCACACCCAAATAGGAGATTACTCTTTTGCTCTGGGAGATGAAGCCTAACTCTTACACTCATTCACTAAATCCATGTTCCTTGAGCCCATTGCAAGTGCCAGGTACTGGCAACACAGATACATAAAGGAATCTGCCATCGCAGGTCTCATAGCTGACTGTAGCACAAATAGGTCACACGGAGCCCTGCACAGAGCCCAGAGTGTTTGGAACCTGGTCTTCAGGGACCGAAGGTGAGAAAGTACTGCGCTGACAGAGAGGGAGAGCATTCAAGAGTCCCGTGTTCAGTTGCAGGTGTTCTGTGAAACCAACAAAGCTCCACACCTGTTGATACTTTAGAGGGGATAGATACACAGCTTGCTCCAGAATATGCTTCCTTCTAGAATTTGAGTTCAGCTGAGATATAGACACAGAACCCAGCCTGATGGAGATACCAGCTTAAACGCTACAACAACAACAACAACAACAACAACAAAACACAACAGAATGAGGGTGTGACCTAGGTTTATGGCAAGAGGAAATGCTATCATTCCTCTGAAATAAACTTACCCCACCAGTGGGAGGCCTCACCTACAGACAACATCAGCCCAACTAAGCTCACTGCATACCAGGAAGCAAATCAGGATTTAAGGAAAATCAGCCTCCAATCCAGGTGAGAACTTTGAGAGAAACAGAGAAGATACTTCATAGTTACCACACTCTGCTTCTGGAACGCCCTGATGCATAATGTCATCTCTGTGTTCCTCTCTGGGACTCTGGGGAGTCACAGAAGCAATGTCTGTCAACATGCTGCTGTCTGAGGAGGCATCTGGAGGGGCAGGGAGTGCTGAAGGGCAATGTCATAGGAAATGCAAAATGACTCCGGTTTAAATTCCAGTTCTGTCATTTATTCACTATAAAACTCTGTAAATAATTTCACTGAATGTCATTTTCCTCTTCTGTAAAATGGGAATTTTACTTCATAAGGTTTTCATTAAAAATGTATCTGGTTTATTATAGACCTCAAAAATGTTTCTAAAATTTTTATTTTAAAGGTGCCTTTTGGAGCCAGGTGTGGTGGCTTACGTCTGTAATCCCAGCACTTTGGGAGGCTGAGATGGGTGGATTGCTTGAGCCGGGGAGTTTGAGACCAACCTGGGTAACAAGGTGAAACCCTGTCTCTACAAAAAACACAATAATTAGCTGAGTGTGGTGGTGCACGCCTGTGGTTGCAGCTACTTGGGAGGCTGAGGTGGGAGGATTGCCTGAGCCTGGGCCCTTGAAGCTCCAGTGAGCTGTAATGGTGACACAGAGCAAGGTCCTGTCTCAAAAAAGGATGCTTTTTGGGTTTCTAACTTACCTCCTAATTAAGTAAATAATTTGTTGCCTAGTAATAAAAAGATAAAAGCAATAATTTGCTACAAAAGAGATATTGTATAGATTAGTTGATACTATGTCTATATATTCAAGCTTAGGGGAAACAGTGAAAACATTAATTTGGTTTAATTTCTCCTCAGCACCTGATAAAATGTAAGCGTTTGCGAGTTGCTGGGATGGGGACAGTTGATAGCAAATACATTTAAAATTACAGAAGTGCGGCTGGGTGCAGTGGCTCCCTGTACTCCCAGCACTTTGGGAGGCTGAGGCAGGTGGATCATGAGGTCAGGAGTTCAAGACTAGCCTGGCCAAGATGGTGAAACCCCATCTCTACTAAAAATACAAAAATTAGCCAGGCATGGTGGCGGGCACCGGTAATCCCAGCTACTCGGGAGGCTGAGGCAGAGAATTGCTTGAACCCAGGAGGCAGAGGCTGCAGTGAGCCAAGATCATGCCACTGCACTTCAACCTGGGCGACAGAGCAAGACTCCATCACACACACACACACACACACACACACACACACAAATACAGAAGTGCACAGATCTTATGGATTTGTCCAAATTTCATCCTGTAATACTGAGTATTTTAGAAATCTCAGACGTGTCAACTTGATGTGGCATCAGAGGGATGGGTAGTTTTTACGGTGTGTAATCATCACCTGAAATGCCACACTGTCCTTCTCCTACATTGAACTCCAAGGTATGATTATTCCATGTGTGCCTACCCTCCTGTGTTAATTACTATGATGGATTGTTTCACTCTCTGAGATAACATTCCTTTAATTTTTTTTCCAACAAAAAAACATGAAACTACTCAGTAAGAACAAGGAGCATTCTGTTAACAGAATATTTAATAATTGTTTTTTGATATTTAACTAGATACTTATAATACCATTTAAATAAGCAGTCTCTGAATAAAACTACCAGTTTGAATTCAGGTAAATAAGGTAGCACATAAAGCAGTAAGATAATTTCAAAACCAGAAAAAAAGGAAATTGGTGATTTGCAATAGCAAAGGCATGGAATCAACCCAGGTGGCCATCAGTGATGGACCGGATAAAGAAACAGTGGTACATGTACACCATGATATACTATGCAGTCATAAAAAAGATCAAAGTCACGTCCTTTGCAGCATCATGGATGCAAGCTGGAGGCCATTATCCTAAGCAAACTAATGCAGAAACAGAAAACCAAATAGCACATGTTCTCACTTAGAAGTGGGAGCTAAACATTGGCTGCACATGGACATAAAGATGGGCACCATGGGCACTGGGGAATATAAGGGTGGGAAGGGGGGCGAGGAGGCAAGGGTTTAAAAACTACCTGTTGGGTACTAGGTTCACTACCTGGGTGACAAATTCAATTGTACTCCAAACCTCAGCATCACACAATATACCCATGTAACAAACCTGCACATGAACTCCCTGCATCTAAAGTAAAAGTTAATAAAACAAAATAAAACTGGTGCTCTGTTGATTGAGAAATTAACAGCATCTTTATTTTATTTAACAAGATCTATTGACCATCACGTGACCTCATGTGACCTCAAAGAAATCACACTCTAAAGCAGGAAACACACATAGAAATAGGGACTTTCCAGAGAGATAGAGTCCCTGAATCACTTCCATTTTTTGAGGTTCCTGATGTACCACAAATAAATAAATAGATAGATAGATAGATAGATAGATAAAATAGTTATAGTTAGGAAACACGATTATAAAAATGGTAGTAGACTTTAAATGTTTGCACTTAACAACCGAAGTAGCGTGATGGAAAACTTCTTTTAATCCTGTCAGTGCATCTCGTAGCTATTTATATAACCTAGTCAGAGATAACATCCAACAGCTGACTCGGAGGCCCTTTGTAAATAGGCCCTGATATGCACAGATAATGCAAGAGCTCAGCCCTGGTCTTAGCGGCCACTTTTGTAAGCGAGATCTACAAGATTTCTGCTGACTGGAGTACTTTGGGTCTGTGTTTACATGGGCCAAAAGAAATGAAGAGATGAGATGAGTATCTGGCAAATTCAGGTAACATCCTCCTCCCCGAACATTACTTTTAAAGGAAAAGTGAGAGGCTTGAGCTGGAATGAGGAGAGAAGGATGAAGAATATGACAACTGTGCACCGGCCCACACGAACAGCTGTGGCCCCAACCATATCACACCTCATGCCTCTGCCTAGCTGCTTTTGTGATGCAGGCCCCCAAAGCCACACTATGTCCCCATCCCATAGGTGGACTCTCACCCACACATCTCTTTCCCCTAGAGCTTGGGACACCAGAGAGCCAGGCTGCCCGGCAGCTGGAGTCACTAGGATCCCTAGTCTGCGCGGGAAGAGAGACAACTCTGGCTGTGGTCAACTGGATTTGAATCCTGTCTCCAGGACATGTGGCCTTCATTGCTTCATTTCTACATTTCAGTTTCCTAAACTGTAAAATGGGGATAACCACAATTGTAGCCACTTTATCGAGCTGAGGCGATGAGCCCTAGATTGTGTAGCTCCTAGTATGTGTTTTCTCAAAGGTGGTGGTGTGTGGTGAGACACCCACAACTAGTTTGAGCACTCACTGATGATTCTTGCTTAAATCAATTATTTGTATGATAGTTGCAAAATGGTAATTTTCCAAGTTCAGCATTCTCTCTAAACTTATTAATTACACTAGAAGATCTTTCCATTCTTCCATTCTCTTATGTACTTATTTCTTTTTTTAATCAGTGCGGATTAACAGATTCTTCTTTTACCCAACGGGTTATAATCCATTATTATCATTATTGATCTTGATGCTCAAATTTCCCCAGACTTTGATCAGTGAGAGCTTCTGCAAGCTGTTCCCCATGTCCTTTGAACGTATCCTTTATTTTCAGCACTTCTTCATTTGTTATGGCATAACAAAGCGTTCCATGTTCATAGTACATTTTCCCTGCCCCAGTCTTATAATTGGCTTCTTTTTTGAGAAGTCCTGCTTCTTTTTATTGGGAAACAGTACATAGAATCCAACATCTGGGCACTAGGCATGTTTATTGCTTTTGGGTGTCATTGTTTGTAGGCCCTTTCAGCAGAAGAAACTAGAGAATACACACAAATATTCACAAATGTAATTATATCTATACAGTATTTAAAAACCATGAATTCGTGCTAATATGGCCAATTCCAATTCAACACCACAAGGCTCTTCTTAGCCTTTTGCCATTATCTATTAATATTTTCCTTCTCAACATCTTCAATACACATACTCATTTGCTCGCTCCTACAATACGTAGCAAGTTGTTTAGAATTGCTAGCCCACAACACTGCTAAAACAAGCCCTACTAAATAGAGTTCAAGATTTGCTTGCAATAGACTTTTTCCTTATAGTGGAAATACTCTGTTCAAAAAGTTCCTCAGGGTGAATTTATTTTTTTAAAACGAAGTTATTTGTGTGAGTTCCCCTCCCTTTTCCTGTGGTCACGCTCTCTATTTTAAATAACATTAAGTTCATTTGTTTCTGTTTGTGTTACATCTTAGGACTTCCCCTCCTCCATCTTATTGACTTAGTTTAATTTACTTTTATTTAATTTTGAAGTATGTAAACATTAATGTGGTTCTGGAAGTCCATACTATACAAAGATATATTCTTTTTACAAAAATAAACTAATAGAGATATATAGATATCATCTACGTCTAACATCTATATCTGTATGTCTTTCCTACACAAAAGATACAAATATATATACTCCTTTGTTCTTTTATTATTATTTTGCTTAACAACATGTCCTAGAAATGACTCCATATCAATTTAGATATCTTCTCTATTTTTTATAGCTGCATAGTGCTCCATTGTGTGGATATGCCATACAGAGTTTTAATGGATTTTCGCATCTCACTTTATACTTGCAATACCCTGTGAGGGAGAGTGTGTGTTATTATCCCCATTTCATAGTTGAGAAGATGGATTCAGAGAGGTAACTGATGAGTATTGATAGGGTGGGAGCTGAGACTCGGTCTTGAGATTGAGGCCAGCCCTCCTCTGACTGCTGTGCTATTAGTCTTGAGATCTCTCAACCCTCTATGGCAGCAGTCCCCAACCTTTTTGACACCAGGGATCAATTTCATGGAAGATCATTTTTCCAGGGGCTAGGGGATGGTTTCGGGATGAAACTGTTCTGCCTCACATCAGGGCATTAGTTAGATTCTTATAAGGAACAGGCAACCCAGGTCCCTCACGTGCACAGTTCACAGTAGGGTACGTACTCTTATGAGAATCTAATGCTGCCACTGATCTGACAGGAGGCGGAGCTCAGGCAGTAATGCTCACTGGCCTGTGCTCACCTCCTGCTGTGTGGCCTGGTTCCTAACACTCCACAGATCAGTATCGGTCTGTGGCTGGGGGGTTGGGGGTTGGGGACCCGGTCTATGTCTTAAGGTAATTCAGTGTTTGTGGGCTAGTCTGGAATGGTGACCACTATTTATAACATGTCTCTAGGTTTAATGCTAATAATAACATGTTCTGAATTCTAAACAATCACTAAAACAAAATTTAGTAAAGTATCCTACATCAGGGTCCTGAGTGTGTTCCAGCTTGGTAATTTGAGAGGAGTTAGTAAAGGACCTTGTTGTTGTAGGCAAGTAGAAATTAGAACAATAATGAGACACTCTTTCCTAACCATTAGATAGGCCACAATTAAAAAGTCTGACTATACCCAGTGTTGAGGAGGACATAAAGAAATAGAAATACTTACATACTGTTGAGGGGAGGATGGATTCAGTCAATCACTTTGGAGAACAATTTGGCAATATTCTAGAAATTTAAGGCTATACATAGCTTTAACGTAATTAATATTTAGTGGATTTATTAGTACTTTTTAAAATAAATAAGTTAACATATATTTTAAAATTTTCTCAGTTTTAATTTATAATATGGTAAGTGTTGATAGCTATAACACACATACACAAATTTCACTGTGGTCCTAAATAAACGTCAGGAGCATGAAAAGGTACTGAGACAAAAATGTTTTCAAACTGCTGTCCTAGAGGAATGCTGAAATATGCACACAAGGAGAATTGTTTAAAAATATTGTCAGATTGTTGATAATAGTGAAAATGTGAACACAAATGTCCACTACGAGAGCACAGACAAATCAGACAAATGGAATGCTGCATATTCATACAATGGAATGTTATATAGAAACTAAAATGAATCAACTTGGATAAATCTCAAAAACCATGCTGCATGAACAAAACAAGTCACAGAATGTTGCATGGAGTGTGACACATTTTCTTTAACTTCAAAAATTTTCAAAGGCACAATGCCTCATGCCTGTAATCTCAGTACTTTGTGAGGTTGAGGCGGGTGAATTGCTTGAGCTCACGAGTTCGAGACCAGTCTGGGCAACATGGTGAAACCTCATCTCTATCAAAATTACAAAATCTTAGTCAGGCGTGATGGTGTACATCTGTGGTCCCAGACTTGGGAGGCTGAGGTGGGAGGATCACTTGAACCTGGCAGGTGGAGGTTGCAGTGAGCTGAGATCACACCACTGCACACCAGCCTGGATCACAGAGTTGCAAAATAATTTCATGTAACATGTAACATGCATACCCATCCATGGATGGGTAATGAAAGCTTAAAAACATTCCTGGGAATGATGTATTCCAACTTCAAGATAGAAGGTTTCAACTCTATTATATGGATATTTTAAAAAAGATATATCTGAGATAAATATGTGAAAATACTAAGATTTTGTGGGGGTATAAAGGTAATGGTTACTATTCTTTTCTATGTATTTGAAGTACAGAAGAGGAAGGAAGGAGAGAATGAAGGTTAATTAGGTAATTATTAGAGATGGAATAATTATCTGAACAGATTATCAAAGATCCCTTGAAGCAAGAAGAAAGAGCACACAATAATATGAAATCATGCCATGGAAGATTCTAGGTTCTTTGAGAAGCAATTCCTTCCAGAAGGAATTGCTTAGAACCAGAAGGTGGTTGAGGTACTTATTAAAAAGTCAGAAGAAGGAAATGAATATTTATTGGATGGTTCTTACGTGGTTGACACTATCTCATACAATATTTTACTGAACCTATACAGAACCCAGCAAGGTATAATACATAGCTTTTGGGATCATAATGCATTATCTCAAATTTACAGATGAGCAAATCAGAGCTCAGAGGGGCGGCCCAGGGTAAGTACACACAGGAAGCCGACCTTGAGTCCAGGTCTTCTTGACTCAAGAGAGATTTGCACTATTCGATTCTATGTGTGCCTCCCAAGGAGTGGGGAACACAAAGAGAAGAGATTGGAAGACACAGCATTTCTCTTTAATGATACTTTGTATTTACAGTAACTGAGGGGTTCAAAGAATTCTAGAGCCGCCACAAATTAATACTCATAAATGATGCTGACTGTATATGAGAAACTTTATGAAACATGAAGTTTCATCACAGTCAAGCAGTTTCCCCTCGATTAGAACATTGGTTGCAATGTGTGGAATATAACTCCGTTTTTGTTTAGCAGAATAAAATAATTACACTGATCACATCTGCCTTTTGGGGGAATCTTGATCTTGTTTTTTTCTTTGAACCATGTTTCATTTAATTTTGAACTAGAGAATGGATGAAATGGACATTTGTTGAGCACTTTTCTGTGCTGTGCTACATGCCTTCTTACACATGACCTCATCCATTTATCACAGCAATTGTTTGAGGGGGTTTTTTTTTATCACCCCCATTTTACAGATGAAGCAATGAAGGCTCAGAAGTCAGAAGGGACTTACCCAGAGTGACCCAGCAAGGGGTGCGCGTGCTATTTCCAACTCGGGCCTATCTGGCTTCTTCATGTTATGCTTTTGGACAATCGTTAACCAACCATTCTTAGGATAAGACCTTAAGCTGACTTTGAAATACTTGTAAATTCTTAGGGGCTGCAAAGCTCTCCTTTGTGAGGAGAAACCACATTGCCTGCTGCTCATTGAAGGCTTCCAACAAGCGTTTTGCACGCTGCCCACATATTTTGCTGGCATTGCCCCTTCCTGATGAACCATTGCCTGCTGCTTTGGAAGCCAGGCTTAAGCAATAGTGGAATTATTCATATTATTATTATTGTAATGGTAGTCATTTCAAGCATGAATTCAAAATTTTTACTTTTATTGAAGTAATACAGGTACATAGTTAAATGTTTCCAAAAGGCTTAAAATGTTCATAATCAAAGAGAACAGTCCCTTGCCTATCTTCTCTCCACAGTCCTGTTCCCAGAAGGAACTGCTGTATCCTTCTGGCTGTGCCTTCTGCAATATAGTTCCATGTTTAAAAATAATTTGCAAACCTGCATTCTTTTGATCCATAAATTTTAGACAGACTGCATTGAGGTTCAACAGTGGTAGATAAGGATTTAGCTCTGTTATCATCCCTCCCCTCTTTTCATCTTCCTAATATACTTTTTTTCTTTCTTTTTGAGATGGAGTCTCACTCTGTTGCCCAGGCTGGAGTGCAGCGGCACGGTCTTGGCTCACCTGCAACCTCTGCCTCCTGGGTTCAAGCAATTATCTGCCTCAGTCTCCTGAGTAGCTGGGATTATAGGCATCCACCACATGCTCGGCTAATTTTTGTATTTTTAGTAGAGACGGGGTTTCACCATGTTGGCCAGGCTGGTCTTGAACTCCTGACCTCGTGATCCACCCATGTTGGCCTCCTAAAGTGCTGGGATTACAGGCATGAGCCAACGCACCCGGCCAATTTTTTATGTATCAGTTTTGTTGAGAAATAATTCACATACTAAGCAACTCACCCTTTTGAAGTCTACAATTCAATGGTTTTCAGTATATTCACAGAGATATGCAACGATCACCACTTCCAGTTTTAGATCATTTTCATCACCCCAACAAGAAACATTGTACCCCTTAGCAGTCACTCCCCATTCTTCCCTCCTTTCAGCCCTAGGCAACCACTCATCTACTTTCAGTCTCCATAGATTTGCCTATTCTGGACTTTTCATATAAATAGAATCAAACAGTATGTGACACCCTCTGTATGGCTGCTTTCGCTGACCATAATGTTTTCAAGGTTCATTCATGTATCAGAATTTTATTCCTTTCTACAACTCAGTAATATTCCATTGCACAGATAAACTACATTTTTGTTTATCCATTCATCAGTTGATGAGCATTTGGCTCTGATATGGTTTGGCTGTGTCCCCACCCAAATCTCATCTTGAATTATAGCTCCCGTAATTCCCACGTGTCATAGGAGGAACACAGTGCAAGGTAATTGAATTATGAGGGCGGGTCTTTTCCATGCTGTTGTCGTGGTAGTGAATAAGTCTCATGAGATCTGATGGTTTTATAAAGGGCAGTTGCTGGGCACAGCTCTCTCTTGCCTGCTGCCACGTAAGGCGTCGCTTTGTTCTTCCTTCATCTTCCACCATGATTGAGAGGCCTCCCCAGCCATGTGGAGCTATGAGTCCATTAAACTTTTTTCTTTTATAAATTATCCACTGTCAGGTATATCTTTATTAGCAGTGTGGGAACGAACTAATACAGGCTCATTTCCAGTATTTTTTTTTTTTTGGCTATTTTGAATATTACTGCTATGAACATTTGTGTATAGGTTTTTGTGTGAGCATATGTTTTCAATTCTCTTGGATATATACCTAGGAGGGAAATTGCTGGGTCATACATTAACTATGTTTAGCTTTTTGTGGAACTGCCAAACTGTTTTCCACAGCAGCTGCACCATTTTATATTTCAATCTGCAATGAATGAAGGTTCCAATTTCTCCATGTCTTTGCCAGCATTCATCTTTTTTTTTTTTTTAATTTTAATCTTCTCATTGGGTATGCAGTTGTATCTCACCATGGTTTTGGTTTGCATTTCCTTAATGACAATGATGGTGAGCATCTTTTCATGTTCTTACTGGCCACTCATATATTTATTTGGAGAAATGTCTATTCATCTCCCTTACTCATTTTTAAATTGGGTTACTTGTCTTTTGTTATGAGTTGTATGAGTGGTAAGAGTTCTTTATATATTTTGGTTACAAGTCCATTATCAGATAAATTATTTATAAATATTTTCTCCCATTCTGTAAATTGTCTTACTATAAATTGTCTTATTCTGTAAATAACAATTTGTAGAATGGGAGAAAATATTTGTAAGTAATTTATCTGATAATATTGTTATTTTGTTGTTTCTTGAGGCACACAGGTTTTAAAATTTTGATGTAATCCAATTCATCTATTTTTTCTTCTGTTGTTTGTGCTTTTGGTGTTATATCTTAGAAAGCTTGGCTTAATCCAAGATCGTCAGAGCTTTATAATTTTAGCCTTTACATTTAGGACTATGCACAATTTCCACGGAATTTTTTTTGTATATGGTATTAGGTAGGAGGTCCAACTTTATTCTCTTATATGTGTATATCCAGTGGTCCCAGAACAATTTGTTGTAAACCTTTTATATAGTTTTACAACAAATTGTTATTACATTCCTATTCACTATTCACACTCTTATGTATGTGTAAATGTATTCTGTGCTGAACCAAACAGTATAGTTATTGTTTCCTTTCTTGTAAAAAAAAAAAAAAACCCACAAATCTTGCTTTTCCAAGAGTTAACAATAGCCTCACTGCCTCATTTTAATTGTTGCTGTTTCTTTAATTTCTTTGAACTTGTGCCTATATCTTTCCACATTCTCCAATAATCTCTCTTTTCACAAGGGCAAACCTATCAGTTGATCTATTACTTCCCAGTTTCTTCTGGAGACTTTCCTTTGGGGTGTCTGTTTCCCTGCACCAATCTACACTTCTTGCTCCTAAGAATAATTCCTACTCAAACTCTCTGCATAACTCTGGTTACTTAAACACATAATCTCCTTGTGTTTGTTTGTTCGTCTGCTTGTTTTTTGTTGCAGATGCTCCTTGAGCCCTCAGTCCTCTCGCTCCTGTCTATGTTGGCTAGGACCTTTCTTCAATGAGTCCTCAGAATTACCATTGCCTCTCTCTTGTCTGTTGGTTCCTGGATCTAGTTTCTCCTTCGTTTTAATTTACTCCCTTATTTTGGTGGACTACAGACTCCGGGAACTTTCTGAGAAAATGCATAGGAAATTATTATTTTTTACTTTATGTGATTCTTTATTTCTGCCCTCACATAAATAGTTTGGCTGAGATTAGAATTCAAGTTTAGATATCCTCCTCACTCAGCACTTTAAAGGCATTCTTCCACTGCCTTCTGGCTTTCAGTGCTGTGTTTCAGAAATCTGTGTCATTCTGATACGTGGTCTGAGTCCTTGGTATCTGCTCCATTTCATCTCTCTGAAAGTTTTTTTTTGTTTTTTGTTTTTTTGTTTTTTTGAGACAGAGTCTCACTCTGTCGCCCAGGCTGGAGCACAGTGGCTCACTGCAAGCTCCACCTCCCGGGTTCACCCCATTCTCCTGCCTCAGCCTCCTGAGTAGCTGGGACTACAGGCACCCGCCACCATGCCCGGTTAATTTTTTTGTATTTTTTGTAGAGACGGGGTTTCACCGTGTTAGCCAGGATGGTCTCGATCTCCTGACCTCGTGATCTGTCTATCTTGGCCTCCCAAAGTGCTAGGATTACAGGCGTGAGCCACCATCAGACCTGATGTTCTGAACTTTCATTATAAAATGTATTGCTCTGAATTTGGTGTATATTGTGCTGAATACTGAATGACTCCTTTCATTCAGGGACCAATGTGTTTTATTATTAATTGATTAGTTTGTTTGTTTGTTTGTTTGTTTGTTTATTTATTTATTTATTTATTTATTTATTTATTTATTTTGAGACAGAGTCTTGCTCTGTTGCCCAGGCTGGAGTGCAATGGCACGATGTCACCTCACTGCAACCTCCACCTCCCAGGTTCAAGCAATTATCCTGCCTCAGCCTCCTGAGTAGCTGGGATTACAGGCCCACACCACCACGCCAGGCTAATTTTTTTTCGTATTTTTAGTAGAGACAGGGTTTCACCATGTTAGTCAGGCTGGTCTCGAACTCCTGACCTCAGGTGATCCGCCTACCTCGGCCTCCCAAAGTGCTGGGATTACAGATGCAAGACACCACGCCCAGCTGACCAATGTGTTTTAGTTTGAGGAAATTTCTTTATGCTACTTATCTAATAATGTCTTCCTCACTCTTTTCTCTTTGTAGAATTCTGTTATCCAGCTGTTGGACTTCCCAGATGATCTCTGACATTTCTTACTCTTCTTCTCTTCTTGTCCATCTTTATCTCTTCATTTTCCTTTCAGAGGGATTTCTTCAACTTTATCTTCCAGTCCTTCCACTGATATGAAACACATTTTTTTTTTTTCAAACGGAGTTTCGCTCTTGTTGCTCAGGCTGGAGTGCAATGGCACGCTCTCGGCTCACCATAATCTCTGCCTCCCAGGTTCAAGCAATTCTCCTGTCTCAGCCTCCCAAGTAGCTGGGATTACAGGCATCTACCACCATGCCCGGCTATTTCTTTGGTACTTTTAGTAGAGACAGGGTTAAACTATTTTTAATTCCCAAGAGTTGAAGTCTTTCTTGTTCTCTGCCTATGCCTGTTTTAAAAGATTAAATTTCTGTTCTTGTTTTATGGATACAAAATCTTTTCTCATCTCTCTGAAGATATTAACATAATGTTATATCTTCATGTTAAAATTGACTTATTTCCTCGTTTCCTCTAACCTGTAAGGTTGGAGTTACTTCTATAACATAGCTGGCCCAGAGAAAAACGCTACCTCCAAAAAGCAGATAATCAAAAAGAAAGATTGTTATCCAACTGTTTTAATTGCACCCTTACGAATAGATCAGATGTATTTGGATGATGTTTTCTTTTTTTTTCTTGGTTAGCTTTTAGCCTCATGTTTTCATGTGGAAATATTTCCTCAAATGTCCAGCAACCCTCAGATCTCATGTTTAAGAGTGAGACACAGAAAAACTGAATGGAAGCAGGGTGTGTGTGTGTGTGTGTGTGTGTGTGCGTGCACGTGCGTGCATGCACGCTAGGGTGGAGTAGGAGTTGTGGATGGTTGGACCTCACAATAGTGTGATCGGGGGCAAGCTATTTTGGGGGGGGGATGTGGGGGGACAGGGAAGAGCAAAATACTGATATCTATACTTTTTGCTAGAGTGGCTGAATTTCCCAGTAAAGAACCATCTAATCTCCTGTGAGGAACAGCAGGGAGTAGCTGAAGAGTTCTGCTAAAACAGTGCTCATTGAGAAGTTTGAAAAAACACAAATAGATCCACAGGTCCCCCCTTGCCCCTATCCACCCGGTTGACAGCGGCTCCGGACTCTAGGAGACCACACACAGGGGAAGATGGAATAATTGATTAAAATCTGTACACTGCATGATTACAAGCCCCACCCCCATTTCCTGAGCAGTTTTCAGAACAGCAGCAGCCAGATGGCTCACAGCTCCCTGACTCCCCCCTACCTCTGGCATTCGGTTCCTGGGTCCTTCCCAATGCTCTTCAGGGAAGCAGGGCTATTTCGCACCACTATCCCCTTCCAAGTCTCACCTTCCTCCACACTGCTAAGGAACCAACGCTCCTCTCTGCACTATCAGGCTTCACATATTCAGGTTTGGGGTTTCAGAAGTCTCCTGACTTTATGAAAGATGGAATGTGTGTTTCCAATTTTTATTTTTCTTTGTTTGTTTCTGGTTAATTTTCAAGAGGAGAAGGAGGTAGGAATGTCTTTTAGTTTACCATCTTAAAACAGGAAATTCCCTGCCAATTTGTTTTCTAGTGTTTCCTAAAGTGAGGAGACTGGCAAAAGAGAATAGGGGCCCAATGGAAGAAAATAAGTATACAAAAAGCTGTGAACTTTCTGGTGTCTATTTTCAAGACTATGTTAGCATAAATGACAGTCACACAACCAGTATAATGAGTAAACACATGACTTTTATCCTCCTGGGAGAGCAGTCTAGCACATTTCACAAATCTTTCTTGAATCAGAAATCACTCTGAACTGCAGGTGAAAATGCCACTGGGTTTTCAGTTATCTCGGGCAGAGTTCCACATTGCAGCAAAAAGAGATAGATCTTTCTGAGGCTTCTGAGTCACAAACAAACTCCTGACAACTGATGACATCTGAAACGTGGAATGAAGTACTTGGAAGGTCAGATAGTATTATAGACAGGAAAACCTCAAAAGCTAGAGTTTAAAATGACTGTCCCAAGTAATCAATAAAACTTGGCAAAGAAACTGGCAAGGAGAAAGAGGCTGTGTAATTTAACAAAGCGTTGAGACAAGCAGGGCTGCTTTCTGGCTTTCTGGCATGCAGAGTCCATTCAAGTGCCAACTTTCTCTACAGGTTTGAGAATTATTTCTCTTGGTATAATAGTTTGAGTTTCCAAAGTAGTCCAGATGGTAGCATAATGTGTCTCCAAATATCGTCCACTTAAAACCATGGATTATAGTTATTATTTAATTAGGTTATTGGTTAGCCTCGTACATTCATTTCAGAGGTAATATTTGCAGGCTTCATCAAGATAATCTCATCTACTTAGTAAACCTTGCAGTTCCCTTGCCTATTTACAGAGTTTTTGTACTAAGAAATGTGTGTGAGCTTCAGACTCATGCCAGTAAAAGTGACTTTTGCAGATTTGCCCCCGTCAGAACAGATCCGTGATGTCACTTCCTAAGTTAGTCAAGGCGTCTCTGGGGATTCTATGTGCTTTATGAGGAAATTGTCCAAAGGTAGAATTATATATATATACACACATACACACACACACATATGTGTGTGTATTTAGATATAATATGTGTGTGTGTGATCCAGAAAGATCTGTCTCTTTTTGCTGCAATATGGAATTCTGCCCGAGATACTGAAAACTCAGTGGCATTTTCACCTGCAGTTCAGAGTGATTTCTGATTCAAGAAAGATTTGTGAAATGTGCTAGACTGCTCTCCCAGGAGGATAAAATCCTGTATTTACTTATTATACTGATTGTGTGACTGTCATAGTCTAAAAACTAAATTTTCTGTAGGAATGCCATAAACATAACTTGATCTATGAGGTAAACACTTTATATATTATGCAGCCAGGGTGCTGAGCTATGTTGAGATACTGGATGGCAGATGCTACACAATTTGGATTTAGAAGAAGGTTAGAATGATTATACTTCTATAACATAGCTGGCCCAGAGAAAAATTCTACCTCTAAAAAGTAACCAAAAGGGAAGAGTGTTTATCCAACTGTTTTTAATTGTATCCTTAAAATACATCAGATGCCTTTGGGTGATATTTTTCTTTTTTGTCTTTCTATATTTCCACATATTTATAATGTCCATGTATTTCCTTCATAATTACATTAGGAATAATGGATTCTGCTTTGAATCTCTTATAATTCAAAAGATATCAATGAATTTTTGGGAATTTACAACAGTAAATATTTCCAGTACACTCACAGAGAGTAAAACAAATAATCATCATCTAGTTAAAAATAACAAGACGTTCTTCTGATATTTAACTTAGTCATTCTACCCTCAATTATGTGATGATTTCCTAAAGGTAAATATTAGAAATCTCATCTTCTCTCCAGACACGAAAGAGAAAAATCACATACTCTATAGAACATGCACTGCCTCAACTACATAAGAAAATCAAATGTCCTCCTTTAACCAGAGTCTTTCATCTTTTAGATCATATTTTGAGGGTCAGATTCTGAACTGTATCTTGGAATTTCCCCTGACTCTTCTTGGTGAGATTCCAAATTGGCAGGAAATATTTTGTTTGTTAACCACCAAGTAATTATTTCATCATAAGGCTCACAAGAGAAGGAATGTCTATTACCCCTGCTTTGGAGAGGCACCTTCAAGAAAGATTCAAACCTATTACACAAAGGATGGAAAAATCCACAGACGCACGGGATTTGAATCTGGCAGGAGCACAAAACGCCTTTGAGATATTAGATTTTCCAGTTGCACTGCCTAGCAGAGTGAGAGCTGCCAAACTTGGAGAGACCAGTATGTTTTTAGTATAAGTGAATACTGTATTGTTCACAGGATTGACAAAGGCTGGGGAAGTCCTATGTTGCAGATGAAAGAATATCTTGTGAAATATTTAGGTCTTGGACCAATTGCTGTAGATTGTATATATAATTTTGGATAAAATCCCTAAATAAAATTAGAGCTCTGTGCTTTTGACATGAACCTATCAAACTCTGCTACTCTGAATCCTCTTAGATATTGTCAGAAAAGAACACTGCTTCAGGAGTCAGACCTTCAGGCTCTGGTCCCGTCTGTGTCACGTACTGTGTAGCAGTGGGTTCTAACTTAGTTTCCTCATCTATAAAATGGGAATAATAATTCCTGGCTACTTAATAAGTTTAATAATCATGAGATGATACATTTAAAAGCATTTCACAAATTATAACATGTTATAAACACATAAGGAATTATTAGTAAACATAGTGCACGTAGAATAATTTTCAATTGTGTCAAAAATCTTATACAAATAGTATTATTGTGCCCTTTACTAGTTGTATTGTCAAAGCTTGAGAATCCAGAGAACGTTTCCTACTGCTCTACCTGCTAAAGCCAAGGTAATAAACTCTGTAAAAGGTGTGGTCCTTGGGGACTTGTCCCATGTTGGTTACATCATCGGGGAGCGCCACATGGCATGGTGGGAAGAATGCCTGACTTGAATCAGGAGACCTCAAGTTGCACCTGAATTTGGTTTGCCAACCCCTTATGTAACCTTGAGGAAGTTGCTGAGCCTCGATTTCTTTGTCTCTAATGAGGGGTTGAACTAGATAACCTCTACATTCTTATCCAGTTATAAAATTCTATTATTTTATAATTGCCTAAAGTATCAATTGCCTTTCAGGGTTCACTAGAGTGATTCAGTCTTTGTGCCACATATTATATGAGGGGCTGCGAGTGAAATTGTCCTGAGCTACCAAAACACAGGATTAAGGAGAGGTATTTTTGTTTTACTGCCAAGAGTTGACCCTGCACAGCCGGGTGCCCACCAACTATAGTAGTAAACAACCTAGGAGCTCTCATAAAATTAATAACCACCAACGGTCCCACCTGCAGGGCTAGTGAGGCATGATTTGTTGTTGTCATGGTGTTCCTAGGGGCAGCTAAAGGATAAACGTATACCAGGGGACCTGACTTCATTGCTTTAAAATTACCACCTACCTTGGAGGGGGAGTTGTAAGCCCTAAATCCCCAGGGAATTGAGGAATTAAATCAACCATTTTTGAAAATTAGATTTTTTTTTGAAGCTGTTCATAAGCCAAAGTCATTTAACATTAAAAAAAAAGTTTGTGGTTTTTTTTTTTTCCCCGAGACAGGGTCTTGCTCACAGTGGCACGATCCTGGCTCACGGTAACCTCTAACTCCTGGGCTCAAGACATCCTCCTGCCTCAGCCTCCTGAGTAGCTGGGATTACAGGTGCATGCTACTACATTCAGTTAACTTTTTTTGTATTTTTAGTAGAGACAGAGTTTCACCATATTGGCCAGGCTGGTCTCGAACTCCTGACCTCAAGTGATCCGCCCGCCTCGGCCTTACATTTGTAAAACATGTAACTTTGAGCCAGACTTCATTTGGGAGGGTTTAGCACAATAAGTTATTCACAAACCAACCTCCCAATCATTTGAATAAGTGAAGTAGATCATTTCACTTTGTGAAGTAGAATTGTTGGCCTTCACTATCTGAATGCTAAATAGATAGTTTTTGACTTTGAGGTAACTGATAGCACACTGTTCTTCTAGGAAGGAACCAAGAGTATAAGCAGCTTCTAGAAGCCAGTTCTGCGATACAGTAAGTTCCTGCCATCAGCATGTAAAATGGTGCTTTGTCTTTTTATCTTATGTTCAAAAACAGACTGATATACCTCTGATCAGACCTGGGCTAAGTTGATAACATGGAAATGGTAAAGAAGAAACATTTTTCATTTTATTAATGATAAGGAAATTGACAAAATGATAGATGAGTTGGAGAATTTGGAAGGTGTTGTCAAAAGGTCAAGTTAGCATAGAAATTTTCTGGAAGTGTGGAACAGTGGAGAATCGAGCGTTTCTAGTACAATGAGCCTGGTTTTCTAAGTGTGAAGTTTCAGGCATCAGAGACACATTCAAATGCAGATATTCCAGAAGACAGTTGAGATGTGATAAAATAGGTACCAAGCATTTCCCTATCTCTGTTTCCTCAGGGTCATTCTGCTGCCATCAACCATCCCACATGCTTAGAAAAAAGATAAATACTTCAAAGACCCAACGTCTTTGCTTTTCCCAGCTACTCCTTCTTAGGCAGACCTTCTTCTCACTATGCCCACCGCAATCCAGTTCAAATAGTTTGTTAAAATGCACCTCTATGCTATAAAGGAAGTTAGATGGTATCTCTGTAAAAGTTGAATGAGGCTGGGCACAGTGGCTCACGCCTGTAATTCCAGCACTCTGGGAGGCCGAGGCAGGTGAATCATCTGAGGCCAGGAGTTTAAGACCAGCTTGGCCAACATGGTGAAACCCTGTCTCCACCAAAAATAAAAAAAAATTAGCAGGGCGTGGTGGCACAGTCTTTTAGTCCCAGCTACTTGGGGGGCTGAGGCAGGAGAATCGCTTGAATCCAGGAGGTGGAGATTGCAATGACCTGAGATTGCTCCACTGCAATCCAGCCTGGGCGATAGTGTTGGGAACAAGCCCCCCAAAATCTGGCCATAAACTGGCCCCAAAACTGGCCATAAACGAACTCTCTGCAGCACTGTGACATGTTCATGATGGCCATAACGCCCACGCTGGAAGGTTGTGGGTTTATGGGAATGAGGGCAAGGAACACCTGGCCCGCCCTCGACGGAAAACCCACTTAAAGGCATTCTTAAGCCACAAACAATAGCATGAGCAATCTGTGTCTTAAGGACATGCTCCTGCTGCTGTTAACTAGCCTAACCTATTCCTTTAATTTGGCCCATCCCTTTGTTTCCCATAAGGGATACTTTTAGTTAATCTAATATCTATAGAAACAATGCTAACGACTGGCTTGCTGTTAATAAATACATGGGTAAATCTCTGTTTGGGGCTCTCAGCTCTGAAGGCTGTGAGACCCCTGATTTCCCACCTCACATCTCTATATTTCTGTGTGTGTGTCTTTAATTCCTCTAGCACTGCTGGGTTAGGGTCTCCCCAACCAAGCTGGTCTCGGTATGATAGAGTGAGACTCCATCTCTAAATAAATAAATACATACATACATACAGAAAATAAAATAAAATAAAAAATAAAGGTTGAACAATATACTGGATGCTGTGGTATAGTGTTGAGAGCTCAGATTCCAAAGGTGAATGTTGCTTGAATCCTGGCTCTACAGTCTACCAAAGGTACGACCATGGTCAAGTTAGTCTGGCTGAACCTCAGTTTTCTTCTCTGTAAAATGTGTGTAATGAAAATTCTCCACAGTGATTAAATGAGAGGGTTCATGAAAAGTGCACAGCCTAGGTCCCGGCACATGGTAAACATCCAGTAAATGGGAACAAGTATATCCCACAAGTTCTACTTGTCCCACACTTAGGCCAGGAGACGCATTCCTGGAAGTGGGAACTGTAAGTAAAACAGCACTGTTAGGGATTGTGGGCGGTATTGCATATTCCCTGTGAAGATGAGCTCTGGAATTATACATCGGCAACCGCTGTTTTGTTCTCTTCAAACCCTTAGAAGTCACTGCGTGCTCAGGCCATGAGCACCTCCAGCCACTATTCATGTGCTTGATCATTCCTCCCAGGCTACTTTACGATAGCCTTGAAGATTTTACAGGATTTCCAATGATCATTAATTACCTGCTTATCATTAAACGCTCTCCTCTCCACCATATTTTTCCTCCTCAATATAAAACTTGATTTTTGTTTTTTGAAATAGAGTTTTGCTCCTGTTGCCCAGGCTGGAGTGCAATGGTGTGATCTCGGCTTGCTGCAACCTCCACCTTCCAGGTCCAAGTGATTCTCCTGCCTCAGCCTCCCGAGTAGTGGGATTACAGGCACCCTTCACCATACCCAGCTAATTTTTGTATTTTTACTAGAGATGGGGTTTCACCACATTGGCCAGGCTGGTCTCGAGCTCCTGAGCTCAGGTGATCCACCCACCTTGGCTTCCCAAAGTGCTGGGATTACAGGTATGAGTCACGGTGCTGGCCTAAAACTTGATTTTTGACATCCAGCTTGAAACGCTTCACTTTGGAAACAGGTGCAGCACTGACCCCATTTGTGGGCAAATGTGTTCACCAGAACATGAAATATTGGTGGAAGGCGAGATCACAGCCATGTCATGAGCAGATAGGTGAGCACATTTCAAAACAAGGAAATCTCCTTGATGGGCAGAGTGCCATGGAGTACCTGTCGTGTTGTAAGTTACACAGATGTTTGGGGATGAACAGGGGTAGGGCGAGTCAGTGTGGTATGAGGGGGGATTGAAAGAGGAGCCTGACCTCAGCCACGTCCTAAACCAAAGGGTTTCCCCAGAACATGATCCACATTAGAAAAAGACCCCAAATTCAAAAAGGACTGGGAGACCCTGGATAAATCGTAGGGCTCTCAAGATACTAAAGACTTGGAGGAGATCTGAAAGTAAAGAAAGCCTTCTGGCTCTGTTAAATCCATACTCTCCTGAGTATACGGACCACAGAACATATTTTGGAGCAGTAAGTAGAAAATCCGCACCAAATACCTGCTTCCAGGTACTTCCTGTCCCACTGCAATTTGGTCAGATTATTGTCCTTCTGCTGGACCTTGATCTTGATGGTTACAGTCCTTGTAATTGACACACATTACTTCTACCTCTACCTCCAAATGAACTACCATGTTAACCATTTTTCGTTTTCTTGTTAGACCAAAATCCTTTCTCTTTGAGTCTCAGGTATATTCCAATTGTCATCAGTTCCATTAATCTGCATAGCTATGACTATATAGATATTATTTCTTATGCCAATAGCTTATCGATTTTATTTCTTAGAGCAGTGCTGTCCAGCAGAATTTCCCATGATGACGAAAACGGAAATCTCTCCCCTCTCTCTCCACTGTGTCCAATACTCTAGCACTAGCCACAGGGAACTATTGAGCACTTTATGTGGCTAGTGCAACTGAATCTTAGTAGAATGGAATTTTTTATTTTAATCAATTTAAATTTAGATAGCCACATGTGGGCAATCACTGTCATATCGGAAAATACAATTGTTGGGAAAACTCCCTGCCAGAACAGAAAACTGCCCTCTTTAAGCAGCGAGCAAGCTCAGACCAAAGAAAGAGGTGGACCACTCCAGTCTGGGAGGTCATCAAAGATTTATTCAGGGGGAACTTACATGTGAGGCAGTCCAGGGTGGCAGCAAGACAAGGCAGATCTTGCAATGCATGCTGTCTATTCTCTTATACCATGAAAATAAAAGGGAAAGGGGGAAAAAGTCACTGGTGGTGTGTCAAACCTCATGGCTGTTTTCCTAATCTATTTACTTTCTACTTAAAGGGACTGGTTGAGTTCCCTACAATCTGGTCAACCTTCCTAAACAGGGCTGTTTCAGGGGCAAGCAGTTATCTTGTTCCACCAGTTGCTCTATCCTACAACTCACACTGTGGCCACATACCCAGAATACATTTTCACAACAGCAATCTTACTAGATCCTGTATATGTATGTATCTGCATCCAGGAGAGAAATAAGATAATAGTTAGAAGTCACGTGAATCAGATAAAGCCACAATAACCCCTACAAGGCACAAAACATTGCTGATCACCAATCATCTCTTCAAAATACATAGTGTTGAGTATTCTCTTGATGTGCCATTTGTATAATTTTAAATAACAAAAACATAGATAATTTTTTGTACAATATAGCGAATAATATAGAGAAAAAGCACTACTGGAGTATAATAAATGAAACCACTTATTGGCAAAGCTAATATTATTAGACTAAAGAGAATTTTTGGAAAGATACACTTTAAATAATGATGGAAAGGTTGGAAATAACTGCCAGGAATATTCAATATGGATCCACTCTGATATAAAATTGACTTTCAAATGTTCCAGTGGAAAAAGCCAAATCTGAAAAATAAGAATCCATATGACTAAAGTATCTTTGTGTGTCTATGGCCACCTCCAGAGTGGAGGGGGTGGCCTCCCTACAGTGAGAGTGCAATGCAGACGCCTCAGTGTTCACGAAAGGGTGCTCTGCTGCTTACATATCTGGTAAAGGGAGCATGCGGCTCTCCCTTCAGTTACAGTATTGGTTATCTGACCTTCAGCTACATGTTAGAGACTCAACTTATGAACTGTCTGAACATAGCTCATTTGAAAACTCCAGCTGAGACAAATGTCATTTTCCAAGGACCGTGTTCCTTAAGGTTCCCTGAGTTTCAGCACTGTGTCAAGATGAGTCTCTAGAAAACTTGGACCCAACTTGTATTCCCTTGGCACCTTC
The DNA here is from genome assembly GCF_002776525.5 of Piliocolobus tephrosceles. Taxonomy (NCBI): domain Eukaryota; kingdom Metazoa; phylum Chordata; class Mammalia; order Primates; family Cercopithecidae; genus Piliocolobus; species Piliocolobus tephrosceles. The sequence continues at coordinate 8,800,890 of NC_045448.1, read as the reverse complement.
GTCGCAGAAGAAAAACTTCACAGCATGGTTCAGCTTCATAAGAAACAGTCATGAGTAGAACTTTTGGGCCTTTCTTGTGAGACTGGGAGGGACATTGTCCGGCATGCTACTCACTAAATCCACCCTCTTGAGAAGTTGCTCACAGACATGAGAGCCAGAAAACGATTGCTTCATGATGGACTGGAGTGTTTCATTTTCTAAGACAATGAAAAATATGTAACCAGTGTGTTTCCCTCTTTGTCTTCATCCCCAAGCAACTCAGAGCCACTTAGGTGCTTATTTGCAGATTTTCTCAGTCCAAGATTTCTTTTTTCTTCTTCTTTTTTTTAACAAGGCCTTTTTTTTTTTTCACTCCAACATCTGGAGACAACACATTTGAGGAAATGTTATCAAATAGTTACAGGAATTGATAACTTTGAAATATATGTACTTCCTTATAGAGGGAAAAAATAATCAGAGTAGATAGAATCTTTTAAATCAGTTTTACACAGAGAATACCAAAAAACGTAATCATAAAAATGATCTCATTTAAGAAGATTCAGTTTATGTCCTTTCCTAGGGTCAATCAAATGACTAATGTCAAATTCCCAAAGCACATAGATACAATAACATTTCCTCACAAAAGAATGACCTAGGATTTCAATGTTCAAATTTTCAAATTTTCCACTTTTTGAAAAAACTGTGTTTTATTTTAGATTCAGGAGCCCATGTGCATGTTTGTTACATGGGTATATTGTGTCACGGTGGGATTGGGCCTCTAGTATACTCATCACCCAAGCAGTGAACATTGTACCCAACAGGTAATTTTTCAACCCTCACCCCCACAACACCCCCCTCTTTTGGAGTCCCCAGTGTCTCGTGTCTATTATTTCCATCTTTTTGTCCCTGTGTACCCAGTGGTTCACTCTCACTTTTAAGTGAGAACATGAGGTATTCGATTTTCTGTTTCTGAGTTAGTTCACTTAAGATAATGGCCTCCAGCTCCATCCATGTTGCTGCAAAGGACATGATGTCATTCCTTTTTATGGCTGCACAGTATCCCATGGTGTATATATACCACATTTTCTTTATCCAGTCAACCATTGATGGACACATAGGTTGGTTCCATGGCTTTGCTATTGTGAATGGTGCTGTGACGAATATACAAGTGCAGATGTTGTTTTTATATAATGATTTCTTTTCCTTTGGGTAGGTACCCAATAATAGGATTAATAGGATTGCTGGATCAAATGGTAGTTTTATTTTTAGTTCTTTGAAAAATATCCATACTGTTTTCCATAGAGATTGAACTAATTTACATTACCACCAACAGTGTATAAATGTTCCCTCTTCACTACATCCACACCAACATCTGTTGTTTCTTGACTGTTCAATAATGGCCATTCTGACTGGAGTAAGATGACATTTCTTTGTGGTTTTAATTTGCATTTCTCTGGTGATTAGTGACATTGAGCATTTTTTCATGTGTTGTTTTAAGCCCAAGATTTCTTTTTTAATTTTTTAAATTTAATTTTTTTATTTCTTTTTCTTTTTCTTTTTTTTTTAAAGCGACAAAAGTTTTATTAAAAAGTACACATGTGCTATTGTCCATTTGGTTGACTGCTATATTTCCACTATCTGGTACAGTTTGGCACATGCCACAAATATTTGTAAAAATGAACGAGTGAATATATTTGTTTTTTTTTTATTTTATTTTTTATTATTTATTATTTTTTTTAAATTATACTTTAAGTTCTAGGGTACATGTGCATAACGTGCAGGTTTGTTACATATGTATACTTGTGCCATGTTGGTGTGCTGCACCCATCAACTCGTCAGCACCCATCAATTCACCATTTATATCAGGTATAACTCCCCAATGCAATCCCTCCCCCCTCCCCCCTCCCCATGATAGGCCCCAGTGTGTGATGTTCCCCTTCCCGAGTCCAAGTGATCTCATTGTTCAGTTCCCACCTATGAGTGAGAACATGCGGTGTTTGGTTTTCTGTTCTTGTGATAGTTTGCTAAGAATCATGGTTTCCAGCTGCATCCATGTCCCTACAAAGGACGCAAACTCATCCTTTTTTTATGGCTGCATAGGATTCCATGGTGTATATGTGCCACATTTTCTTAATCCAGTCTGCCATAGATGGACATTTGGGTTGATTCCAAGTCTTTGCTATTGTGAATAGTGCCGCAATAAACATACGTGTGCATGTGTCTTTGTAGTAGAATAATTTATAATCCTTTGGGTATATACCCAGTAGTGGGATGGCTGGGTCATATGGTACATCTAGTTCTAGATCCTTGAGGAATTGCCATACTGTTTTCCATAATGGTTGAACTAGTTTACAATCCCACCAACAGTGTAAAAGTGTTCCTATTTCTCCACATCCTCTCCAACACCTGTTGTTTCCTGATTTTTTAATGATTGCCGTTCTAATTGGTGTGAGATGGTATCTCATTGTGGTTTTGATTTGCATTTCTCTGATGGCGAGTGATGACGAGCATTTTTTCATGTGTCTGTTGGCTGTATGAATGTCTTCTTTTGAGAAATGTCTGTTCATATCCTTTCCCCACTTTTTGATGGGGTTGTTTGTTTTTTTCTTGTATATTTGTTTGAGTTCTTTGTAGATTCTGGATATTAGCCCTTTGTCAGATGAGTAGATTGCAAAAATTTTCTCCCGTTCTGTAGGTTGCCTGTTCACTCTAATGGTAGTTTCTTTCGCTGTGCAGAAGCTCTTTAATTTAATTAGATCCCATTTGTCAATTTTGGCTTTTGCTGCCGTTGCTTTTGGTGTTTTAGACATGAAGTCCTTGCCCATGCCTATGTCCTGAATGGTACTACCTAGATTTTCTTCTAGGGTTTTTATGGTATTAGGTCTAACATTTAAGTCTCTAACCCACCTTGAATTAATTTTCATATAAGGAGTAAGGAAAGGATCCAGTTTCAGCTTTCTACTTATGGCTAGCCAATTTTCCCAGCACCATTTATTAAATAGGGAATCTTTTCCCCATTTCTTGTTTCTCTCAGGTTTGTCAAAGATCAGATGGCTGTAGATATGTGGTATTATTTCTGAGGACTCTGTTCTGTTCCATTGGTCTATATCTCTGTTTTGGTACCAGTACCATGCTGTTTTGGTTACTGTAGCCTTGTAGTATAGTTTGAAGTCAGGTAGCGTGATGCCTCCAGCTTTGTCCTTTTGACTTAGGATTGTCTTGGCAATGCGGGCTCTTTTTTGGTTCCATATGAACTTTAAAGCAGTTTTTTCCAATTCTGTGAAGAAACTCATTGGTAGCTTGATGGGGATGGCATTGAATCTATAAATAACCTTGGGCAGTATGGCCATTTTCACGATATTGATTCTTCCTATCCATGAGCATGGTATGTTCTTCCATTTGTTTGTGTCCTCCTTTATTTCACTGAGCAGTGGTTTGTAGTTCTCCTTGAAGAGGTCCTTTACATCCCTTGTAAGTTGGATTCCTAGGTATTTTATTATCTTTGAAGCAATTGTGAATGGAAGTTCATTCCTGATTTGGCTCTCTGCTTGTCTGTTACTGGTGTATAAGAATGCTTGTGATTTTTGCACATTAATTTTGTATCCTGAGACTTTGCTGAAGTTGCTTATCAGCTTAAGGAGATTTTGGGCTGAGACGATGGGGTTTTCTAAATATACAATCATGTCATCTGCAAACAGGGACAATTTGACTTCTTCCTTTCCTAACTGAATACCCTTTATTTCTTTCTCTTGCCTGATTGCCCTAGCCAGAACTTCCAACACTATGTTGAATAGGAGTGGTGAGAGAGGGCATCCCTGTCTTGTGCCAGATTTCAAAGGGAATTTTTCCAGTTTTTGCCCATTCAGTATGATATTAGCTGTGGGTTTGTCATAAATAGCTCTTATTATTTTGAGGTACGTTCCATCAATACCGAATTTATTGAGCGTTTTTAGCATGAAGGGCTGTTGAATTTTGTCAAAAGCCTTTTCTGCATCTATTGAGATAATCATGTGGTTCCTGTCTTTGGTTCTGTTTATATGCTGGATTACGTTTATTGATTTGCGAATGTTGAACCAGCCTTGCATCCCAGGGATGAAGCCCACTTGATCATGGTGGATGAGCTTTTTGATGTGCTGCTGAATCCGGTTTGCCAGTATTTTATTGAGGATTTTTGCATCGATGTTCATCAGGGAGATTGGTCTAAAATTCTCTTTTTTTGTTGTGTCTCTGCCAGGCTTTGGTATCAGGATGATGTTGGCCTCATAAAATGAGTTAGGGAGGATTCCCTCTTTTTCTATTGATTGGAATAGTTTCAGAAGGAATGGTACCAACTCCTCCTTGTACCTCTGGTAGAATTCAGCTGTGAATCCATCTGGTCCTGGATTTTTTTTGGTTGGTAGGCTATTAATTGTTGCCTCAATTTCGGAGCCTGCTATTGGTCTATTCAGGGATTCAACTTCTTCCTGGTTTAGTCTTGGGAGAGTGTAAGTGTCCAGGAAATTACCCATTTCTTCTAGATTTTCTAGTTGATTTGCATAGAGGTGTTTATAGTATTCTCTGATGGTAGTTTGTATCTCTGTGGGGTCGGTGGTGATATCTCCTTTATCATTTTTTATTGTGTCTATTTGATTCCTCTCTCTTTTCTTCTTTATTAGCCTTGCTAACGGTCTATCAATTTTGTTGATCTTTTCAAAAAACCAACTCCTGGATTCATTGATTTTTTGGAGGGTTTTTTGTGTCTCTATCTCCTTCAGTTCTGCTCTGATCTTAGTTATTTCTTGCCTTCTGCTAGCTTTAGAGTGTGTTTGCTCTTGCCTCTCTAGTTCTTTTAATTGTGATGTTAGGGTGTCAATTTTAGATCTTTCCTGCTTTCTCTTGTGGGCATTTAGTGCTATAAATTTCCCTCTACACACTGCTTTAAATGTGTCCCAGAGATTCTGGTATGTTGTATCTTTGTTCTCATTGGTTTCAAAGAACATCTTTATTTCTGCTTTCATTTCGTTATGTACCCAGTAGTCATTCAGGAGCAGATTGTTCAGTTTCCATGTAGTTGAGTGGTTTTGATTGAGTTTCTTAGTCCTGAGTTCTAGTTTGATTGCACTGTGGTCTGAGAGACAATTTGTTATAATTTCTGTTCTTTTACATTTGCTGAGGAGTGCTTTACTTCCAATTATGTGGTCAATTTTGGAATAAGTGCGATGTGGTGCTGAGAAGAATGTATATTCTGTTGATTTGGGTGGAGAGTTCTATAGATGTCTATTAGGTCCGCTTGGTGCAGAGATTAGTTCAATTCCTGGATATCCTTGTTAACTTTCTGTCTCGTTGATCTGTCTAATGTTGACAGTGGAGTGTTGAAGTCTCCCATTATTATTGTATGGGAGTCTAATATGTAATACATACATATTATTGTATGTAAGTCTCTAAGGACTTGCTTTATGAATCTGGGTGCTCCTGTATTGGGTGCGTATATATTTAGGATAGTTAGCTCTTCCTGTTGAATTGATCCCTTTACCATTATGTAATGGCCTTCTTTGTCTCTTTTGATCTTTGATGGTTTAAAGTCTGTTTTATCAGAGACTAGGATTGCAACCCCTGCTTTTTTTTGTTCTCCATTTGCTTGGTAGATCTTCCTCCACCCCTTTATTTTGAGCCTATGTATGTCTCTGCATGTGAGATGGGTCTCCTGAATACAGCAGACTGATGGGTCTTCACTCTTTATCCAGTTGGCCAGTCTGTGTCTTTTAATTGGAGCATTTAGTCCATTAACATTTAAGGTTAATATTGTTATGTGTGAACTTGATCCTGCCATTATGATATTAACTGGTTATTTTGCTCATTATTTCATGCAGTTTCTTCCTAGCCTCGATGGTCTTTACATTTTGGCATGTTTTTGCAATGGCTGGTACCGGTTGTTCCTTTCCATGTTTAGGGCTTCCTTCAGGGTCTCTTGTAAGGCAGGCCTGGTGGTGACAAAATCTCTAAGCATTTGCTTATCTGTAAAGGATTTTATTTCTCCTTCACTTATGAAACTTAGTTTGGCTGGATATGAAATTCTGGGTTTAAAATTCTTTTCTTTAAGAACGTTGAATATTGGCCCCCACTCTCTTCTGGCTTGTAGAGTTTCTGCCGAGAGATCTGCTGTTAGTCTGATGGGCTTCCCTTTGTGGGTAACCCGACCTTTCTCTCTGACTGCCCTTAAGATTTTTTCCTTCATTTCAACTTTGGTGAATCTGGCAATTATGTGTCTTGGAGTCGCTCTTCTGGAGGAGTATCTTTGTGGCGTTCTCTGTATTTCCTGAATTTGAATGTTGGCCTGCCCTACTAGGTTGGGGAAGTTCTCCTGGATGATATCCTGAAGAGTGTTTTCCAACTTGTTTCCATTCTCCCCCTCACTTTCAGGCACCCCAATCAGACGCAGATTTGGTCTTTTTACATAATCCCATACTTCTTGCAGGCTTTGTTCATTTCTTTTTCTTCTTTTTTCTTTTGGTTTCTCTTCTCGCTTCATTTCATTCATTTGATCCTCAATCGCTGATACTCTTTCTTCCAGTTGATCGAGTCAGTTACTGAAGCTTGTGCATTTGTCATGTATTTCTCGTGTCATGGTTTTCATCTCTGTCATTTCGTTTATGACCTTCTCTGCATTAATTAGTCTAGCTGTCAATTCTTCCACTCTTTTTTCAAGATTTTTAGTTTCTTTGCGCTAGGTACGTAATTCCTCCTTTAGCTCTGAGAAGTTTGATGGACTGAAGCCTTCTTCTCTCATTTCATCAAAGTCATTCTCTGACCAGCTTTGATCCGTTGCTGGCGATGAGCTGCGCTCCTTTGCAGAGGGAGATGCGCTCTTATTTTTTGAATTTCCAGCTTTTCTGCCCTGCTTCTTCCCCATCTTTGTGGTTTTATCTGCCTCTGGTCTTTGATGATGGTGACGTACTGATGGGGTTTTGGTATAGGTGTTTTTCCTGTTTGATAGTTTTCCTTCTAATAGTCAGGACCTTCAGCTGTAGGTCCGTTGGAGATTGCTTGAGGTCCACTCCAGACCCTGTTTGCCTCAGTTGAAAATGCAGAAATCACCAGTCTTCTGTGTCACTTGAGCTGGGAGTTGGAGACTGGAGCTGTTCCTATTCGGCCATCTTGCTCCGCCCCCCAATTTTTTTTTATTTCAATAGGCTTTTGGGGAACATGGTGTTTGGTTACATGAATAAGTTCTATAGTGGTGATTTCTGAGATTTTGGTGCACCCCTCACCCGAGCAGGGTACACTTTTACCCCTCACCCCCTCCCACCCTTCTCCCTGAGTCCCCAAATTCCATCATATCATTCTTATGCTTTTGGACTCTCATAGCTTAGCTCCCACTTCTAAGTGGTGTCCGCCACCACTCCCAGCTAATTTTTGTATTTTTAGTAGGCATGGGATTTCACCATGTTGACTAGGCTGGTCTCGAACTCATGACTTCAGCTGATTCACCCACCTTGGCCTCCCAAAGTGCTGGGATTAGAGCCATAAGCCACCACGCCCAGCCCAAAAAGATTTTTATAGGATTAAAAGGACCATCAAGTTTATGATGTTTCTACATAAAGTTATATTCTGACATCTTTGCTGAATAGCATTCAAATATTGCCAGATGGGTTGGTATCTCTGGCATTCTTAAAGTGCTGCCATGCCTCCATTATGCACTTCGTATGATAATGATCTGTTAGCATCTAACTTTGAGCTCCTTAAGGGAAGGGCTATGTCTTATTTCATTTTCCCATTAGTGGTCCATAGCACAGTATTTTTTGCCCACTAAATAAAAAATGGATTTTCAGGAAGATTATTTTCCTCATTTGCCACTTTAATCAATATTCTATTTATGTTGAAATACAGTACTGGTTGTTTTATTGCTGTTGTTATTCTGCCCTTAATAAAAATGGGAAACAATGTTACAAAGAATCAAAACAGAATAATCAAATTCCTTTCCCTAGCTACCTACCTTTCTGCCTCCAATCTCTGATTTTTCAAGCTTTCCTTATGGATAATTTCTTCTTAAAATATCATTACTGTGTATCTACCTCAGAACTTGTCCAGATCCTCAATTTTATTTAGTTTGGAGTTCTAAATTTTTGTTTTTTAAGATACCTATACAAATTATTCCAATAACTTTTGAATATTTATCTTCGTATTTCATGTTGAAAACTTTCATTCAATGTAGTGAAGAAGAATTTATTGATCACTGAGGGCACTGTTCTATTAAGAGGTCAAATAAAATTTACGTAAGTCTTTCTCATTCAGCTATGTGAAAATCCCCATGTTTTCCTTAGTATGTTGGAACTCAAAAACTACTAACTTACTTGCAGAAATGGAAAGGGTAAAAGGAGGGTGTGGCTGACTGCAAAGATGGCCAACAAGAATCCTGCCCATCCCTATGCATGCATGCTTCTCCTTCTACCAAGAGGTGCAGTGCATTTCCCCTCCCTTGAAATTGGACTAACCTGTGACATTTTGATCAATGAAGTGACACTGTACTAGTCTAAGCCAAGGGTGTAAAAAGCCTGGCAGCCTTCTACTTTCTTTCTCTTGGATCCCTGAACCACAATGTGAGGAAGCCAGGCTACCCTGTTGGAGAGAGAGGCCGCATGGAGGAACACTGAGGTGTCCCAGCCAACAGGCAATGCCATGGTCCCAGATATATGAGTCAGGTCATCTGGCATCCTCTAGCCTTAATTCAGCCCAGCTGCCACCATGTGGATCAGAGAGAAAACATTCCACTGAGACTTCCCCCAGCTGAAGATCCACAGAATGGTTAAGTCAATATGTTTTGGGATAGTTTGTTACACAGCTTTGGAAAACTGATGCAAAGGAGGTGTGGTGGTTAAATCATATGTGTCAATGTGACTGGGTTAAAGGATGCTCAGATGGCAGGCAAAACATTGTTTCTGGGTGAGTCTTTGAGGGTATTTCCAGAAGAGATCAGTATTTCCAGAAGAGATCAGTAGACCCAGTAAAAAACCTCCTCTCTCACCAATTGGGCTAGCATCATCTATTCCATTAAGGGCCCAAATAGAAGAAAAAGGCAGAGGAAGGGTGAAATCTCTCTCCTTCCTGAGCCAGGACATCCATTTTCTCCTGCCCTCAGACACTGGCACTCCTGGTTCGGAGGCCTATGGACTCAGACACACTGGCCTCCCTGGGTCTCCAGCTTGAGGGCAGATCATGGGACTTCTTGGCCTTCATAGTCACATGAACCAATTCCCATAATAAATCTCCTCTAGTATATCTCTATGTATTCCATTGGTTCTGTTACTCTGGAGAACCCTGATTAATCTAGAGGGAAAAGGGAAACCCTTTCCCTGTGCTTAGCATCTATATTCCTTGTCTGCATATGCTACAATGCTAGTTTCTATTCTCCCTACCTATCAAAATTCTACCCGTCTTTAGAAACTACACAAAGATCCAAGCATAGGAGATTGGTTTTTTCCAGAGTATTTCCTCCCCCAGGACTGAGGCACAGTATCTTCAAGATGGGCCTGGAACTTATTGTTCCAGAAGTGGCCCATGCGCTAGGAAGTAAGAAAGCATGCACACACACACACACACACAAACACACACACACACACAAATTACAGGGACATTCAAGGGGATCTCACTGGTCAAATCTGTTGCAATTTGCCACCAAAATTAAAAAGTACAGTAATGAATTATAAGTAATACAGGAATTCATGAGTTTAGACCAAAAATAAATATATATGAAACAAAAGGAGGAAGAAGGAAAAAAGAGAGAAGGATATGTTGATAGATGATAGACAGGTAGATAGATAGATAGATAGATAGATAGATAGATAGATAGATAGATATAGAGGAGAAGAAGGGAGGGCTCTTGCTTATACCAAAATGCCAAAGCCAAATGGAAAATATGGTGGGAGTGTTGGAGTTGGAAAATCCTAATTTTGTAACCATCATGTTAAATGTTGGCTCCAGCAATTAACAGCTGCTAAGTGTAAGGGAAATATTGATGAGAAGCAGGATATTCATAAGTTGTTAACATGCCAGTCTCTAATAAAACTCATTATTAGTTACAAGGGAGAAAAATAAATCATAATTATAGACTGGAAAGATCAGACACCACCTTAACCAGATAATCAAAATGAGCATCGCTTAGGAAGGACAGGTGGATATCACATGCTACCAGATGTGATACCCTGAAAAGAACACAACCCTGCCTGTGCCATCTTCTGGTCAAGAACACATAACCCCAGTGTAACCACAAAGGAACAGCAGATAAGCACAAATAAATACTGTTATCAAGGTAAAAAGAAAAAAATAGTGGGAACTAAAACCATAGTCTTCAAAAGCATCAATGCCATAAAGGGCAAAGAAAGGCTGCGGTTTCAAGGAGGCTAAAGAGTCTCAATAATAAATGCAGTATTTGACCTGGATCTTGTACTGGGAAAAATGCCTTAAAAAATGCTACTAGATCAAGGGAAAAAATTGGAAAATGCATTGTAGATTGATAGATTAATGTATTATGTATCAATATAATTTATGAAGTTGATAACTGTACTGTGGTTACTTAAGAAAAAAATCCTAATCTTAAAAAATATACACTGAAGTATTTAGTGGTAACGGGCTATAATGTATGTAACTTACCCTTAAATAATTTTTTTAAAGTGTGTGTAAAATAAATAAATAAATAAAGAACAAGCACCAGTGATAAAGCAAATGAGGTAAAATGTCAACAACAGGTGAATCCAAATCTGGATAAAGGGTATACAAATGTTCCTTATACTATTTCTATTTTCATAATGATTTTAAGGCTGAAATTATTTTCAAACAAAAGTTAAGAAGTTCTACCATTCTAAGATATAGCCCATGAAACCGTTTATTCTCAGACCTAAATCATCTCCCCTCTCTAAATCCCATGGCACTTTACTGTTTTGTTTGTTTTCGTTTAATTATCACATACAGCTTTGTGTTGTTAGTTGTCGCAGGTTGTTTGGGGTGTAGAAGTCTGGATTTTGGCTTCTTGGTTTCATAGGAAGTCTCCCGCATGCTCTTTGTAGCTCACTCGTGTCCCTTGTAGAATGCTGGCACAGGGTAGGCGCTCTGCATGGGGTGTGGAAAGCTCTGGATACCAAGATTTGGCTTGAAGTCTTTGCTCTGCCGCTCAATTGCTCCGTGAACGTGGCAAATTAACATAAGTCTCTGTGCCTCAGTTTTCCTGTTTGTTAAACTGGAGTTTTCCTGTTTTTTAAACAGTAGGTGGCTTTTCCTGTTCTAAAATCAGTGGTTCAGTATTTGTATGGTTACGTTTCAGCAGTTTAATGTTATAGATGAAAATGTAAACAATTTTGAGATTTTTTTTTTTTTTTTTAAGACAGAGTCTAGCTCTGTTGCCCAGGCTGGAATGCAACGGCACCATCCCGGCTTGCTGCAACCTCCACCTCCCTGGTTCAAGTGATTCTCCTGCCTTAGCCTCCTGAGTAGCTGGGATTACAGGCGTGCACCACCACACCTGGCTAATTTTTGTATTTTTAGCAGAAATAGGGTTTCACCATGTTGGCCAGGCTGGTCTCAAACTCCTGATCTCAGGTGATCTGTCCGCCTCGGCCTCCCAAAATGCTAGGATTACAGGCTTGAGCCACTGCGCCCAGCCAATTTTGAGATTTTTAATGTGTGTATATATGTCAATTGATATGATAACAGGTTGTAGCTATTCAAAGCGATTCAATAGCCATTGCAGTACATCGAGTTCCACAGAGACTGCGCCAGGAGCCCATGAGAGCTGGACAAGCACGGGGCAAGGCTGTGTCTCTCCAAGAAAACATAACTAACCATGGGCAAAGGTGATCTTAAAAAGCTGAGAGGCAAAATGTCATCATAAGCATCCTTTGTGCAAACTGGCCAGGAGGAGCACAAGAAACAGCACCCAGATGGTTCCGTCAGCTTCTCAGAGCCTTCTAAGAAGGGCTCAGGGAAGTGGAAGACCATGTCAGCTAAAGAGAAAGCAAAATTTGAGGACATGGCACAGGCAGACCAGGCCGTGAAATGAAAGAGAAATGAAACCTACATCTCTCCCAAAGGAGAAATGAAAAAGAAGCTCAAGGATCCCAATGCATTCAAGAGGCCTCCTTCCGCCTTTTTCTTGTTCTGCACCCCAACATTAAAGGAGAACATCCTGGTATGTCCATTGGTGATGCTGCAAAGAAACAGAGAGGTGTGGAATAACAGTGCTACTGGTGACATGCAGCCTTGTAAAAAGAAGACTGCAAAGCTGAAGGAAAAATACAAAAAGGACATTGCTTATTGCTGCATACCCAGCTAGAGGAAAACCGGATGCAGCAGAAAAAAAAAAAAAAAGAGTCATCACAACCGAAAAAAGCAAAGAAGGAAGAGGAGGAAGATGAAAAGGATGATGATGAGGAGGAAGATGAAGAAGATGATGATGACTAAGTTGGTTTTAGGGCAGTTTTTCCTTGTCTATAAAGCATTCAACCACTCCGCACATAATTCACTCCTTTTAGAGAAAAAAACTCTGAAATATAAGGCTGTGTAAGATTTGTTTTTAAACTCTACAGTGTCTTTTTGTGTACAGTTACATTACCAAATATGTCTTTAAATAACCCTGTCCTGGTGCTATTTTCAATACCACTAACCTTGCCTGGTACAGTATGGGGATTGTAAATTGACATGGAAATGTAGAGCAGGTTCTTGTTGGTGTACAGCACAAATTAGTTATATACACGGATGGTAGCTTTTTCATTTTCAGTCGTCCTTGATGCAGCTTATAGGAAATAATTGCTGTTCTGTTAGCATTGTTGTTCTGAATACCACTCTATAACTGCAAAAAAAAAAAGTTGTAACTATTTGGTTGACATTCCAAATGCTTCTAAGTAAATACAAGTTTGTTTTTTTTTTTTTTTTAATTTAAAAAAAACAATAATTTGGGGGCAGGGGTCCAAGAGTCTTAGAAGTGACATTTTGCACACATTTGTTGAACCATTCATAGATCCTTTCCTTGTTTCATTTGACGACATTTTTCTGTACCATAGATGTCATGATAATGACTTTGGATGAAGGCACAGAGAAAGCTGACACCCGGGACCCCAGACGCTGGGGTTGTCTTTTTCAGCAGTTAAGTTGGTTTCATATCAGTCTATCCACACTCCACCAGTTTCCCTTGTGGCTCGTAAAATACATTTGCAAGATACTTGGTGAAGGTAATTAAGTGTGCCCAGGGTTCCTAGTAGTTTAAAGTTCATTTAATAATTCTTCACTTCTTATGTCTTACCTTATTTTTGCCACTAATGATTTTGAACAAAGGCCCATAGAGTTTCGATCTTCTTTCTCCCTCCCCTTCAGGGCTAAAAATTGTTGAAACATAGTGAGAGAGTAGTCAAAATTGTGTTTTCAGATTGAAGCTATAAGAAGAAGTCTGGTTCAAATACACATTTTGTTACTGAAATATGAAAATAATGGGGGATTGGTGTGGTGGTTCACACCTATAATCCCAGGGCTTTGGGAGGCCCAGACAGGAAGGTAACTTGAGGCCAGAAGTTCAGACCAGCCTGGGCAACAGGAAGAGACCCCGTCTCTATAAAAAAAGAAAAAAAAAATTAAAAGCTTAGTCAGGCACGGTGGTGCCTACCTGTAGTCCCAGCTACTCAGGAGGCTGAGGCGGGAGGATCACTTGAGCCCAGGAGTTTGAGGTTACAGTGAGCTATGATTTTACTACTGCATTTCAGCCTGGGCAACAGAGGAAGGGCAAAAAAAAAAAAAAAGAAAAGAAAAAAGAAAACAAATAAACAAAACAATGGACATAAAAGGAGTCCTTCTCTTTAATTGATTAAATTATCAAATTGTTCTCTTTTAATTTGACCATTATTAAAATAGTACCTATTTATTGTACTATCACATGAAAATTTTAAAAGATTTCAGCTGTTTTTGAAAAGATTTGACCCACTGACGTAGGAATAAAATGTACCTTATGTTCTATTTATGATATTCAGAAACATTTTAGATAATAAAAATTGTGTTGGAGCACCATGCTTCCCAATTGTTAAATCTTTCAGAGTGTGTATTGGAATGAAGTGAAAGTGGCATGTGTGAGGCGGTTAAACATGTGATAAATGAGGTTTGCAGTTCACAGAAATGCTGTTCGATATGTTTCTATAATCTCCTCAGTAAACATAAAGATATTCCACTCTTTGGAGGCCTGACATTCTTGTTCACTCTGATAGTCCCAGTGATTAATACAGTATCTGATATTTTAGGAACTCAATTAATATTTTGTGAACAAATGAATCAGTGAATAATAACCGATACTTAAAGAAATCTTAATTTAATAAATTTTACATGCATTTAAAACTATTCTCCAACAACTGCATGAGCCATCTGGTTATACTGATGAGTTTATTTTATTTTTATTTTGTCATCTGTGCAAATTTTAAAGACCAAAGCTGTGTCACCTAAAATTTCTAATATTAGGACCATGAAAGCTAACTCTTTTTATCCATTCTGGTTGAATCAGGTTTGTTTTGTTCTCCAGATGGGACACACATAGTAAATTGGAATAGTCATGACCACAGAACGAATCTTCTTCTTCTGCATAATTCTGCACCACTCTTGAGCCCTGGTCTCTCTCTACTGCATCACTGAGCTTTGCTTTGTATTGGTTGATCGAACATATATCGGGAATAGTGGAGAACTTTCCATGATTGATCTTGTTGTTGTTTTCATTGTCATTTTTTATTTTTATTTTATTTATGTATGTATGTATGTATGTATTTATTTATTTTGAGACGGAGTCTTGCTCTGTCTGTAGTGCAGTGGTGTGATCTCCACCCACTGCAAGCTCTGCCTCCCGGGTTCACGCCATTCTCCTACCTCAGACTCCCAAGTAGCTGGGACTACAGGCACCCGCCACCATGCCTGGCTAATCTTTTTGTTTGTTTGTTTTTGTTTTTGTTTTTGTTTTTTTTTGAGACGGAGTCTCGCTCTGTCGCCCAGGCTGGAGTGCAGTGGCCGGATCTCAGCTCACTGCAAGCTCTGCCTCCCAGGTTCACGCCATTCTCCTGCCTCAGCCTCTCGAGTAGCTGGGACTACATTGCCCACCACCTCGCTCGGCTAGTTTTTTGTATTTTTTAGTAGAGATGGGGTTTCATCGTGTTAGCCAGGATGGTCTCGATCTCCTGACCTCGTGATCCGCCTGTCTCAGCCTCCCAAAGAGCTGGGATTACAGGCTTGAGCCACCGCGCCCGGCCCTGTTTTTTTTTTTTTTTTTTTAAGTAGAGACGGGGTTTCACTGCAACAGCTAGGATGGTCTCGATCTCCTGACCTCGTGATCCACCTGCCTCAGCCTCCCAAAGTGCTGGGATTACAGGCGTGAGCCACTGCGCCCGGCCTTCATTGCCATTTTTTAAAGGTTGATGAGAATTTTAGCTTGTGCCGAAGCTCTTATAGATATCAAAATAGCCATGGGGGAAAACGTTGTTCAGAATTTCTTCTTTGTTAGCAACAAGGAGTGATGGTTCATCTGGCTCTATCACTATTACTTCTAAATAGAACTATACTTTTCGACTCTTGTGAATAGGACATCTGGGGAGGAAATGCTCGGTTTGTACATACAAAATCAAATATATTACCCTGGCCATCAAATGAGATCACTGACCAGGGTCAAAGATGTATTTTACTTACTACAGGAATACCATTGAAGGGGGAAGCAATATTTTCTGAAATTTGTGTCCACATTATAACCCACTGCCTACATTTTCAGAAGCAGTATTGGCTTTTTTTAAAAAAACAAATGCATTTTCAACATGTTGGTGAATTTATAACTCAACCCTCCCTTTAAATAAAGCATATGTCTTCACTAGAAATGCAAGCTGTATTTCAACTTGGAAGCCCAAGGGTTTATTATGATATTGTGTATATTTTTAAATGAAGGTCATTTTTTTTTTTTTTTTACTAAATTGTTTGCCTGACAAAATGTTTACACCCCAAACCTTGACAATATCTTTATTCAGAATAGGTTTATGTTTTCACATTTCAAATCGAACATTAGAAATACTACTGTAAGTTTGTCCAATTTATACACTTAAGATAAATTTTTGTAAGAAAGCCTTGGCATAAATACAACTTAGGAAAAAGTAAACTTGGTTTAAAACTTAAATCTGAACATTGCTCATGTGTAACATGAAATATTTTAAATTATAAAAATGCACGTGTGTTTGTTTCTGTTTTTCTTTTCTAAGTAAACTAAGTCTTAACAAGTGCATAAATATTAATTTGGGAATAGGTATTTGGAAACGTCTGATAGATGAAGTCATATTCTTTGATATCATGTTATATGTAATGATATATAAAATTGACTTAGTGGACATTCTATTTAATTAGAACATGGTTTAAATGGATACTTTAATATGTATAGACATTACTCTTACTGATACTTATTTGGTGTTCTTTGTTATTCATGCTATTTTAATATAAGTTTTGACAAATTCCTCTTCTTTTTTTTTTTTTTTTTAGATGGAGTTTCATTCTATTGCCCAGGCTAGAGTGCAGTGGTGTGGTCTCAGCTCACTGCAACCTCCAACTCCCGGGTTCAAGCCATTCTCCTGCCTCAGCCTCCTGAGTAGCTGGGATTCCAGGCATGTGCCATCACATCTGGCTAATTTTTAGTAGACGGGGTTTCACCATGTTGGCTAGACTAGTCTTGAACTCCTGACCTCAAGTAATTCACCCACCTTGGCCTCCCAAAGTGCTGGGATTACAGGCATGAGCCACCACGCCCGGCTGACAAATTCTTCTTCAGTATAATGAAATTCACTATTTCAGCAAAACCTGCTCAGCAGGTTATACGAATTGCTTGCTTTTTACTTTGGAAATATTCACCATTTAGAGTTAGTGAAGATGGTATGAGTTTGGCACTGATATTGTGAAAATCAGAAACATGAGGTAGATCTCGTATTTCTTAATGTTCTCACTTACATTTCATAAGTGATTGATTGAGGAGTTACATAAACTGTAATGTGCAGTGGGCTAGTTGATGGGAACAGTCTTTGCACAGACATTTGGATGTGTTCTGGGTGCTTGTTCACATTTGTTTATTGTTTCTTTTATTGTACAAACCCCTTTCTCATAACTTAAACTTTTTAAGTGTATGAAACATATTTCGTTGTTATTTCATTTTGTTACTCTTATTCATTGCAGGAATTTTCAATGACGAGAATGTATATATTTTTGTGAACAATTTAATGAAAAATATCTAGAGAAAATAATAGTAAATCAGAAGGTTGGAAGATAAAGTTGAGAAAGTTTATAGAAGACAAAGCCGGAAAATAGAGACAAAAATTAAGTTAGAGGATTAATCCAGAAAGTCCAATATCCTACAAATAAGAATTCCACAAAGAGAGAACAGTAAAAATGAAGAGAAGACAATTATCAAAGAAACACGAAAAACTTCCTGAACTGAAGGTCTTATGTTTCTACATCCAAAGAGTCTACAAAATACCCAGCCCAATGAATAGCAAAGACCCACCCTAAGACAGATCACTACAATTTCAGAACATCAGTGATAAAAAAGAATATCTCTAGAGAGGGAAGAAAAATTAAAAACCAGGTCACATCTAAAGAATCAGGAATTAAAACGGCATTTCTTAATAGCATCATTGGAACTTATAAGAAAATGGAGCAATGCCTTCAAAATTCTAAGTGATAAAGGTTTCGGTCTGAAAATTCTAGACCCATCTTGGGTAGATACCACAGACTGGGGCACTCAGCACCCACTCTTCCATCCCCTTCCTAACAGCTTTCCTCTGCTTTAGACACTAGAAAGAAAAAAACTGTATTTCCCAGGCTCCCTTGCAGCAGCAGCTTTGCATGTCACTGAGGTCCATCAGGCAAACTCACCCAGGAGAGATTTGGGCATTGGAGACAAAAAATGGTAACTACACAGAGGTAGCACATATTCTGGGGCATTGTGGCAAAGGCTCTGCTATCTGTGTTTCTCATCCTTTTTTCTTTTTATTATTGCTCCTCTGTGGAGCCTTTTTAGACATATTTTCCTTTACCCCATCCATGAAATCTGAATATCACAGATATATTGTTTACCTATTTATGTACTATATAAATACCTATTACCCCCAATCTCCTAAAACCAATTTTTACTGCCACTGAGAATGCATGTACTATCTGGTCCCTAGAGGTAAGCACCAAACAGCAGGTGGCGGGGGCTGTGGGATTACTATTGGAGCAGTCCTACGGTGGAACTGGGTGTTGTTCCTGGTTGTGTAACATCCAGGTGTCCCATTGTGGCAGAGGAGTGAAAGGAATCCCTCCATTACACCAAAGGAAAATCCTAGGCTGAGGGCTTGCTTTGGGTCTTAAGAGTAGCCAGGACAGAATGAAGCAGAAGAACACAGGGGGCCAGGATACCCAGAAAAACACAGAACAAATAGGTCACTCCATGCACATGGCCATGTTGATAGGAGTTCTAGAGTTCTGTGGTAGGATTTGGAAATGAATTCAAACTAATGATAGTTACGTAGAAAACTGAGTGATGAAGGAAAGGCAACTGTTAGCTCCAGGAAAAACACAAAGTTGTAGAGGAATGAAAACATAATCATAATATACTATGTGGCTCCTCTCTGAAAAATATTTATGAGTTCATAAAAATGGAAACACCAAATATTTGTTTAGCCCAAAGTATTAATATAATTATATTGGGAGAATCAGGTTGAAGGCAGAATGGGAAAATAATTCTATTCTCATCATCCACAGTTAGGTTGTCAATATACAATGTTTAAAATGGAAAAGTCCTGAAGTGGCACTATAAACATCTTCCCCCCCAACCCCAGAAAATGTGAAGGCCAATTCATATAGAAATAGTTAAAAGAGATGAAAATGTTGGCCAGGTACAGTGGCTTATGCCTGTAATCCCAGCATTTTGGGAGACAGAGGCAGATCACTTGAGGTCAGGAGTTCAAGACCAGCCTGGCCAACACGGTGAAATTCCGTCTCTACTAAAAAAAAAAAAAAAACAAAAACAAAAATTAGCTGGGTGTGGTGGCGGGTGCCTGTTATCCCAGCTACCTGGGAGGCTGAGGCAGGAGAATAGTTTGAACCTGGGAGGCTGAGGTTGCAGTGAGCCAAGATCGCGCCAGTGCACTCCAGCCTGGGTGACAGAGTGAGACTCTATGTCTCAAAAAAGAAAAAAAAAAAAAAAGAGTTTAAAGTGTTAACTATAGGAAGCAAAATTTAGGAGAAAACATAGAACAGGGACTTCTCTTTTTTTGTTAAAATCTTATAGTGTTATCTGCCTTTTAAAATTGTTTAATACAAATAAAGTGAAATCCAAAAAATAAAAACAAGAGAAAAATGCCTGCCCTGTTCTAAAACTTCTTAATTGCTTTTCTTTTCATTTCCTTCTTTGACAGTTTTGTCTGTGATTACTTTTTCTTCATAAAAGACCTTGGCTATACCATATGTATATTACTTATGAGTCTTCACCTAGATGAAGCTCTTAAAACTGAACACTGTGCTACACGAATTCCCTTTACTTCCAAATTCTCTTCCTGGTCCAAATGCTCTATCACTTGCATGGTGTATCTAGCCAATGCTGGCTCTCAAATGCAGGATCTCAAAGCTAGCAGGTTTCTGAAATTTGTAAGAAACCATAGCTACTCAGAAAGATACAAGACTATTTACATCTTTATTACACATAATCAATAAGAACCCTGGACATTTGATTTTTATTTTATTT
Source organism: Piliocolobus tephrosceles (assembly GCF_002776525.5). NCBI lineage: Eukaryota > Metazoa > Chordata > Mammalia > Primates > Cercopithecidae > Piliocolobus > Piliocolobus tephrosceles. The sequence goes on along the minus strand of NC_045448.1, from coordinate 8,781,173 downwards.
ACATAATAAAATGGATATAGTAATGTTAGTTGTCATAGTTATTAGTACTGATACAATGTTAGTGAATTTAATTAACATTTTAACATACAGAAAGGATTGTGGATTATTTGTAAATTGGAAAGACACAATAAAACCTAGTTAATTTATTATGGCATATGAATCAGCATATATGAATTATTTTTGTATTTGCTTAATTATAATGAAGTTCTTAATAGAATATGATATATTAAGGCCCAGGGCAATAGTTCTTAAACTTCGGCGGGTACTTAGGAATTCCCCATGAACACTAATAAAATGCAGATTCTAGGGCTCTGATGTAGAAAACGCTGATTCTTTATGTGTTGACTATTGCTCAGGAATCTGGATTTTAAATAAGCATACTGAGTGATTCTAATAAAGATGAACCTGGGACCCCACTGAGACACACTGTCTTGTTGAGTTGTATCAGACATACTTGTGTTGATTTTGTCTTTTGATTTATTTCTCAATGACACTCAGGCAACTCCAAAGGGAGCAATTTTAAGTGCTCTCTTAAATAAGTATCTAGGGACCAGTAGTGGAATATATTTCACACAAAGAGGAATAGAGTGGCTTTATGCAATAAAACCAAGTTCCTGGCTCTTGTCCTATAATAATGTAGGATCATTTTACTGGTTACCAGCTGGACGCCAACCAAACAGAGATAAATATTTGTGGATTCAGAGATGGTATTTAGAGAAATACTGTGCAGAAGGATGAAATCTAATGGTGCCTGGCATTTTCAAAATAATCAATCAGAGTAATAATTTTAAATGTGCCACAAAGTAATACGGTACTCCAAATTATAAATTATGCATTCATTTGCTTAGTTCTTATCCATGAAATTTTTATATGAATTACTGTTTGTCCTTTTAAAATCCCTTTCCTACTGTGTAGGTTGTAAAGACTCAAAAGAGATACTAACAGTTAAAAGCAAAATATCTAACCACAGTATATTCCAGCATTTAAGAAGAAAAAGTTCAAAACTAGTTGTTGCCCAATTTATTTCCGTAAGTGCAAAACTCTGTTAACGCTTTCAGGTGAGGTAGGCCAGGAATTTATTAAATTACTTAATGTACTCTTTACACCCTAAATTTTAGCCCTCAGTGTTTTTTTTCCCTCAATCTGGAGGGATAAGCTGACTAAAGCAAGAACTTGTGTTTTTTGTTTGTTTGTTTGTTAGATTTTTTTTTAAGTTATGGGATACATGTGCAGGACATGCAGGTTTGTTACATAGGTAAATGTGTGCCATGGTGGTTTGCTGCACCTATCAACCCATCACCTACGTATTAAGGCCCGCAGGTGTTTGCTATTTATCCTGATGCTCCCCCCTCCCACCCCCCAACCCCTAACAGGCTCCAGTGTGTGCTGTTCCCCTCCCTGTGTCCATGTAACAACTTGTTTTTAATCTACCCTTCTATCTAGCATATGGTACCTATGATGATAAATGTAACCATATGCTGTAAGACATAACGGTGATGGTGATGATGAAGGTGCTGCTGCTGCTGATGAAGGTGATGATAGCTAATATTTATTGAGCACTTACAATGTGACAAGCATTAAGTGTATTAAGTTATTTGAACACCACAACAAATCATTATTACTTCCATTTTATAGATGACAAGATTGAGGCCCAAGGAGGTTAACTAACTTTCCCCAAATCAAATAAGTAGGCCTCAGACTTAAGGCAGTCTCATTCCCGTGCTCAATTTCTTTATCCGTTGTTTTATTTAACATAACCCTCACCACCCAATGCCTCAACAAAGCTAAGGACAAAACTTCAGATGAAGTATCTAATAAAGGACCCTCCTTTCGTGTTTATTTCCACCTGACCTACATCTTCACTTTGGAAGTGGCAACCCATTATTTGTAAATTTAATAATAAATTGGTTTAAGCTTCCTTGGGAACAATATCTCTTTGATGATAGGTTTTCCTTTAAACTTAATGTTTTGTGATTTTAATAACAACTGTCTTGTGATATACAGTATTTTAGGCCTAGATCAGAATGTACACACAAAAAAATCTAAATAAGAGGGAATAAGTATCTGATTTCAAATGGAAAATAAATTAAAATATAATTTGATGAGATCGAAACCAGACTATTATCTGATTATAAGGCCATTCCTTAGCAGGTACCTCATGTTTATCCAGAGTCACCCATCCTGGAGAGCAAGTTCTTTGGCAAGAGAACCAGGTTAGATGTGGTAACCCCAGACATTATGGAAAGAGATGACTCTCATTTCTAATTTTTCACTGGCTGGAACCCTGACATTAGTTAGGACACTGGTATTGTAATCTGTGGACCAAAACCCAGCATCTATAAATGACAATAAGGGAGAAAGGGTTTAGACATAAAATAACGCACAACAAAACATGCAGTTTGACACATTTACTTACAAAGAGGGAATTTTGCTGAAAGTGAGAGGCTTCTGGGGACTATACAAAACTCTTCAGCAGGCTGGAGAATAACTTACAGCTTTCTCTTTGTCACAGAGCTGGCAGCAGAAGAAGGTGGGTGTAACTCCTCCCCTAGTAGCCAGACTACACTGTTGAGAAGAACAATGATATGTCAACACGTATCAGAAAGGCAACTCTTCTTACAATTATAGATAAACAGAAAGAACCTGGACTATTAGGTGAACTGGGAAAATGAGACTTTCTTCCCCAATGCAGTACCCCAAGCAGATGCAATAAATGCTGCTAGTGGTGACAGTGCTTATGATGAAACCTGGGGAGGCTACAGCAATTTATATTTATGATGTTTCATAATTTGGACATGAAAACTATTATGCAGACATGAAAGAGATTGAACTTTATTTTTCTGTACCTTGGGATCAGGGGTTGCAGGTTGCATGCTCATGTTGTAATAAATAAGCATGAAAGGGGTGTTCTTTGTGTTGAGATTTGACTCATTCACATAAAGATAAAAACGCCAAATAAAGCTATGAGGAAAATAGAATGCTTCCCCAAGATGCAGAGATTTAAAACAGAAATCTTTGCAGGCCACTGAGAAATAATAGGCATTTTTAAGAAGAATGATTGATTAGAGACGTAATAAATTCGAGGTAGTTCTGGAACCTGTGAAGTAATTAGAAAGCAATACTATTCCCAAACTGATGAGTAATCATTAGTTTCATTTGCATCTTTTAGCCTAATTTAAACCTAGACTGTGGTCTCACAGAGAGAAAGTACCAAAAATTCTTAGGAATCATATAATTTTAGAAGAAGAGGGGACCATTGAAATCATTTATTTTAAAAATCTCTTAACATATTCCCAACGAAATTGAAGATAAGTGATTTGTTTGCTGGTACAGTCTACATCAGTGGTGAAGCCAGAACACAGTGGAGCCAGGACTTCTCCTACTGTGTTTGCTACCTCTTGTTTAGCCTACTTTGTGATTTCCTAATTAAACCATGTTAGGTCTTAAAAGGGTGACATTCTCATTCCATTTTCCAGTCTCAGGCTAGGGTTAGCTTGTAAGTGCTTAAAGATGCCCCTCTGGTTAACTTGGGTGTTATTATGTGTATGGTTTAATGTTCTTCATCAATCGAAATTATTCCAGGGTATAGGAGCATAGAATAGGCAAAATAATTGTCTGAGAGCTCGAATTTCATAGCACATACTACTTTTTACAAAACAAGAGCAGCTTGGCAGATTATTCATTTCTTCTCGGTGGTTTCTTCAAAGCTAAAAATAAGTTGGGAAGGAAAAATGTCATTTTAGCAATCTTTAATGATCACAGTGATTTTGGGAGGCGAGGGCAATGAACCCAGGACAAGCACACTGCCGCACTGCCATCTTACCACACGTGGATGCTGCCTGGTGCTCCTACGCCTTTGTCTAAGTAACTCTTGTTAACAATGTGGTTGCTATACTGAAATCCTTTACTACTGGTTATTATTCCTCAGACTAATAGTACTAGTAACTTTTAAAATAATTGAGTCTATGATTAAGTTCATGCTCATAGCCACAACACTCCTATGAGGTAGGACGAACAGTTTACCATTATTCACATGTAACAATGGGAAACTTAAGGCACACAGAAGTTAAGCCAATTTCTAAAGTTCACAGCTATCTGATGGAAAAGTTAGGGTTAAAATTCAGGTCTTTCAACTTCAAGCTAAGCTTCTTTCTTATAGACATGTTCCTTTAACATTAAAAAAAGAACCTTCCTTGGTACTTTTCTTGTAACATGTGAATTTGTGAATACGACAGTTTCTTCTTTTGATTATAGGCATCATTTATCCTTTACATCACCTCACATAGTTCCTTGAACATAGTAAGCGGTCAATAAATGTTTTAACACAAGAATTGCTCTTTATAGGATGGATGTTATCCAAGGTAGGGCGGTGAGGCATTGTATACAATTAGTTTAATTCTTTCTCTTTTGTCTCCACTGAAGAGCTTCTGGTATAACTAGCAGATACTGGTCAGGCTAATTGTATGGCCTGCATACAGTTTATGCAACGATCACTGAGTTATCAGCTTAAAATGCCAGCTTCAATTTTTCATTAAAAACATGAAGAGGTAGCATTTTTAATATGAAACAAATGGTTTCCATTTTCAGAATTATACTAAATTTCTTGGATTAATATTATGTGTCAGGTTGACTGGGCTAAAAGGTGCCCAGATCGAGCTGTTGAAACATTATTTCTCAATATGTATTTGAGCATGTTTCCTGGAGAGATCAGCATTAGAACTGGTAGACTGAGTAAAGAAGATTCTCTCACCCACGTACCCTGGCATCATTACATCTGTTGCGGGCCCAAATAGAACAAAAAGATGGAGGAAGGGTGAATTCATTCTGTTTGAACTGGGACATCCATCATCTCCTGCCCTCGGATATCACTGCTCCTGGTTCTCAGGCTTTCAGGCATAAACTGAATTACACCGTTGGCTCCTGTGATTCTCAGGCCTTTGGGCTTGGACTGGACCTACACTACTGGCTTTCCTGGGCCTTTAGTTTACAGATGGCAGATTGTGGGACTTCTCAGCCTTCATAATCTCAACCCAATCTCTCGTAATAAACTTCTGTCTGTCCATCCATCTATCTATTTATCTATCTATATCATCTATTTATCTCTATATCTATCTATTACATATCTATCTATCTATTATATCTAGAGTTCTCCAGAGAAACAAAACCATATCTATCTCCTATTGTTTTTGTTTCTCTGGAGAACTCTAATATAATCTTTCTTAAGTTTTATCATGCACCAAGCAACGTTCTGAGCTCTTCATGTAAGTACACCTTTATAACCTCGTAAACTATGGAGTTGGTGCTGTTATTATGCTCATTTTTACACGAGGAAATGGAGACTTAGAAAAGGTTAAATAACTTGCCCAAGATCTTGCTGCTAATAAATGGAAGAGACTAGGTCTGTTTGATTCCAAAATCTAAACTATTATTACTACTATACTATATTTTACCTATATTTTGTAACTCTGACACAGCAAAATTTTCCCAGATGGCTAAAATACTCCCTATTCTCTCTCTCTCTCTCTCTCTATATATATATATAATTTATTTATTTATTCATTTTTGAGACAGAGTCTCGCTCTTTCGCCCAGTCTGGAGTGCAGTGGTGTGATCATGGCTCACTGCAACCTCCTCCTTCTGGGTTCAAGCAATTCTCCTGCCTCAGCCTCCCGAGTAGCTGTGACTACAGGTGCCTGCCACCATGCCCATCTAATTTTTTTGTAGTTTTAGTAGAGACGGGGTTTCACCATGTTGGCTAGTCTCAAACTCCTGATCTCAAGTGATCCACTGGCCTTGACCTCCCAAAGTGCTGGGATTACAGGCGTGGGCCACCGTGCCTGACCTATTTATTTTTTTGAGACAGGGTTTCATTCTGTCACCCAGGCTGGGGTGCAGTGGTGCGACCATAGATCACTGCAGCCTCAACCTCCCTGGGCTCAGGCCATCCTCCCACCTCAGCTTTCTGAGTAGCTGGGCCTATAGGTATGTGCTACCACACCCATCTAATTTTTGTACTTTCTGTAGAAGTGAGATTTCGCCATGTTGCCAGGCTGGTCTGGAGCTCCTGGGCTCAAGTGATCCCCCTGCCTCAGCCTCCTAAAGTGCTGGGATTACAGGCATGAACCACTGCACCCTACCATTCTAGATATTAAATAATTTCGTGTAGTTACTCCAAATACTGACTATGTTCTGTCATGTCTGACTAAAATAAAAATTTAGCTTTAGGAAACTCCTTTCTGCAGACATTATTTGTTCTAGCTCTGAGATTGTATCTCCATGCTGCTTACTTTAGGTTGCAATATGTTCCCAACACCCACCTTTCAAGTTTTTAAAATGGCATTTCAATTTTTTCTTCAGTTTGTATGCTCAGCCACCTGTGCGCTTCCTCTACTTCTCTAAAGTGAAGAAAAGGAAAAAAAATAGTTTCTTTCCAATATAATGTTAGTAGAGAGGTCTGGATTTTTGGATTAATATACTGTAAGAAGCAGCTCTCTAATTGATTACAAATCCCACTGGAACACTCCCCCGGGGGAATGAAGGTCCTGGTTTTTTCAGTCTTCCTTTTATCTTCTATTCCGTTTCAGCTGAGAATCCACCAAACTAGGATTGAGTCGACCAGTGAAAGAATTCTAGGCAAGAAGGGATTGCACTGATGAGTTCCACTGCCTCCTTTTCTGAGAGACAAATGTAAGCCCACAGACTGATTACTAAAGCTGGTGTATTTTTATCTGTGCTGTCTTCTTATTCCTGACTCTAAGCTAGTCATCAAGCCAATGGTATAACTGATAGCTGACGGGAGTTTCTGGAATGGGTGTTAAGTGTGAGAGACATGGAGTGGTAAGGTCAGCTCTAAATGTAGATTTACTTGGATTCCAACCTACTGATCAGCTGTGTGCCCCTGGGCAAGTTATGTAACTTTTCTGTGACTCAATTTCCTTTAAGGAGGGTGTGTAATAGTATCTATTTCACAATGAGCTATCTACCAAAAGTATTAAAGCTGTGGTTAAACTCTCATTAAACATTAGTTATTTCTACCAAAGTTAAACTGCCAAATCCTTGAGTCTTGATTTGTCCTCATAACTGCTGTGGCATTCCTCCTCTTTTAGAAAGTCTTCTGAACAGAAGTTGACGTCTGCATTTTAAAGGAGCTGAAATGGCTTACTTTTACAAAGTTTGGGGCAAATGGATCATATATACACGAGACCCGCCAGGGCATGTAAACCTGGCGGACTTCAACAGTCTGGGGGTGACTACACCCAAGGGGTGAAGGGATGCTTAGAAACCGTCTTTCTCAGGAAGAAGATGAGGCCTTCAATGAGGGCGGCTGGCTACCAAAGAACTAAACTTTCACACAGCAAAGCGGAGCCGGTCTCCCTGCGCCCGCGGGCGTCGAACCCAGGCCCGGCTCTCACCACCCAAAGGCCCGGGTGCGACTGGAGGGTGACGAAAGCGTCAGACCCCGGGGCCGCTCTCAGCTTTGGGCTTTCACCCGGCAGTCTCACAGACAAAGGGGCTTCTCAGCCAGGTCGCTGTTTTGGTTTGTCGTCCTCCCAGCCCCCACCTTGGTCCCCAACTTCCCGCGGCGCTGACTCGGCGGGGTCCCTCACAGCGGCCCTTTGGCCGCCACCCTGGGCCCCTTTGTTGTCTGCCGTCTCTCCTAGAGAGGGGTGGGGGGCCGCGACATTCCAGAAAGGAGAAACCGAGAAGTCAGGGCAAAGACGCTCTTACATGCTCCCACCCGAGGAGCGCGCCCCACGACGCTCGCCAGCCGCCCTCCGTCGGCAGCCCCGGCCGCGCCTCAGCGCCCTCGCCCGGGTCCTCGGCACAGAGGAGGGGCGTGGCGCGGCCGGCGCTCTCTGATTGGCTGCGAGCGTCAGGGCGCCGCGCCGCGATTGGGTCGCGCAGCTGTCTGGAGCGAGAGCGCGCGAGGTGGGGAGGGGGCCGCTGGAAGCTGCTGGAAGTCGGGGGCGGGGGATGCGGCGGGGGCGCTGGGGCGGGGACGACGGGGCTACGGCAGGAGGGGCCGCGCCTGTGCAGGGCGGTCGGGGGCGACAGGCGCGGGAGGCGGTGGCGGCGGAGGGGGAGGTGCGAGCCGGGCGCCGCCCCCGGCCCCTCCCCAGCCCTCCCCGCTCAGCGCTCAGACCGCGGGCGGCCCAGGGGCGGGCGCGCCGCTGCATCCCCATCCTCGTCGTCGCCCCCGGCACAGCGCGAGCGGGCGAGCGGCGCGGGCGGCCGGAGCGCCGAGGCCCGGCCATGGCCACCACCAGCACCACGGGCTCCACCCTGCTGCAGCCCCTCAGCAACGCCGTGCAGCTGCCCATCGACCAGGTACCCCGAGGCGCTCTGGCGCCGGGCGTCGCGCCCTCGCCGCCCCTCCTCCCTGCCGCGATGGCAGCCGACTGGGGGTCCGGGAGGAGGGTGGGGGCTGGGGCCGGGCGCCCGTTGCCCCCCTGCCCGCCGCTCCCTGGAAGGGAGGGGGCAACAAGCCGGTTATTTTCGTAGAACCCCCTCCCTCGTCGGTGCGCCCCCAGTCCCCCAGCCCCGGGCCTGGCGGGGATGGGCCGGGCATTGTTGCCGGCGACAGCCCCCGGGGAAGGTGGTCGTATGGGCATGCGGGTGTGCATGCGGTCCCTGCCCTCCGCGGCAGCGGCGCTCGGATTCGGTGGTCGGGTCCCGGAGCAGCCCCCGGTGCGCATGGACCGGGGTGTAGAAAGGCTGCGGAAGGCTGCGCTTTGGTGAGCCCGGCGTGGTGCTGCCTGCCCCGCGCGCGCCTCTGAGCGACCCCCGGAGAGGCTGATGCATGGGTCTGGGTGTGCTGGGTGCCTTAGAGACGGCGTCGATGGGTGCGAGGGGCCCGGAGAGGCTTAAGCGCTACTGCACTTTGGGGACAGTTTGCGTTGGATTGTGGCTTAAGAGAGACAGAGGCAACAGTTTAGGGGAAGGCAGACAGGTTTTAAAGAAAAGTCAGAGGGAGTTAATCCCAGGATTCTAGCTGAGAGAGTGGCAACCCTGTAGATTGATGCAACCGCCTTACCTCCTTGCTCAACCGTCAAAAAAGCTCTTGACAGTGTCTAGGGAAGGGTGGCATTTAAATGACGCCAATCGAGTTTGATGGTTTAAAGGGCCTAAGGATTACTGAGAAATAAACAGCATTGTGATGGGAAAAGCAGCGCCATTTTTACTGAGAAAAGAAAGTTTGGAAGTGTTTTGTTGTGAGAGTGAGATTTAGGGAAGTTGTTAATGGGGCTGGGGGGTGGGCGGGGGTATAGTTAGGTGATTGCTCTAGCCCCAGGCTAAAGGAAGTTAACTTTGGAAATTTTGCTTACAATTATTTCAAGTATACTTAACCTGGAAGTGTTTGCACTTCATACGGGATACAGGTTCACTGTCTTGAACTTGAAGGTGCTGCTGTCCTTTAGTCTTCAGGGATTTCATTTCGATATGGGATTCCTTCTTGTCCAGACGGCTTTCCATAGCAGCAAGCTGGAAACCTGACATTAGGATACTAGCTGCTTTGTGCTTTACTATTTTAAATAAAGTCGCCTTAAGTATGTCGAAGGAGTGTTAAACAATTGTGGCTTCTGTTGAAATTCCACATCGCAGTCATAACTTCTGGTTAATAGTAAAGTACCTATCCTCCACCTGTCTTGAACAACAGTTCTAATGTGTGTCTTGCTAATAAAGTATGGTAGTGAAATTGATCGTGTATTTGAAGAAAATATTCTTCTCTCTTTATTAATAAATTGACCAGAATTTAGGGTTTTTCATCCTCTCTGCCCTGCGGAGGATTCTTGCTGACGTTTCCACACTGGTGTGCAGTGTATGACCTTTTAGCGTATCACACTCCTGCCTGAAATAGGCTGCTTCCAGTGTATCAGCAAATGCAGGGTGGGTGTCTGTTGAAAAGTTCCTTGCTGATGAGGAACAAGGGAGATAGGTGTATACACTTACATTTCTTTCAGAGAGATGGGCACATATTCACGTTCTCTTTTTCTCTCCCCCCTTTCTTTCCCTTTCACTCCATGTCTGCTGTAGCCCTACCTGTCCCTGCTATGCTGAAATATTTTCTTAAATATGCTAATAATACTTATTCATTTATATAATGCTTATAACTTTTTAAAGTGATTTTATATTAATGAACTCATTTAAGCATCCAGAGAAAGTTCTTTTCAGTACTGAAATAAGCAGGAGAATCAAGGGAAAGTGACAGGACTTAAAATTTTTGACATCCTTCTTTATTAGCTAAAGGTCTTAAGTTGGTACCTTGGGACTACTCTAAATTTGTACAGCCATGTGTCACCCTGACTTCGTGTAGCACAGTCGTGCACTGCATAGTGATATTTTGGTCATCAGACCATATGTCTGATGGTGGTCCCATAAGATTATGATGGAGCCGAACAATTCCCATTGCCTAGTAAAGCTGTAGTCATTGTCATGTCATAGTAAAGCTGTAGTCATTGTCATGTCATAGCATCACGCATGACTTAGGTGTTTGAGATGATGCCAGTGTAAACAAACCTACTGTGCTGCCAGTCCTATAGAAATCTAGCACATTGTGTATAAAACTACACAGTTAGGTACAGTACATAATTTTGATAATGCTAAGTGCATCACTGCTTTATGTATTTACTATACTTTTTATTGTTGTTTTAGAGTATACTCCTATTTATTTAAAAAAAAAAAAAGTTAACTGTAGAACAGCCCGAGGCAGGGCCTTCAGGAAATATTCCAGAAGGCATTGTTATTATAGGACATGGCAGCTCCATGCGTGTTATTGCCCCTGAAGACCTTCGGGACAGGCTGTGGAGGTGGAAGACAGTGATGTTAATGATCCTGACCCTGGGTGGGCCTAGGCTAGTGTATGTGTTTGTGTCTTAGTTTTTAATCATTTTTTAAATTAAAAAAAATAGTAGAAAAAAGCTGATAGAATAAGGATATACAAAAAGAATATTTTTGTGCAACTGTGCAGTGTGTGTTTTATGCTATTATAAAAGAATTAAAAAGTTAATAAAGTAAAAAAGTTACAGTAAGCCAAGGTTAATTTATTATTGAAGAAAGGAAAATGTATTTTATAAATTCAGTGTAGCCTAAATGTAGAGTATTTATGAAGTCTACAGTGGTGTACGGTAAAGTCCTGGACCTTCGCATTCACACACTACTCAGTCACCCAGAGCGACTTCTAGTCCTGTAGGCTCCCTTCATGGTGAGTGCCCCATACAGCTGGACCATTTTAAATCTTTTATGCTGTATTTTTACTGTACCTTTTCTATGTTTAGATACATACATACTTACTATTGTGTTACTTACTATGGTATTCAGTACAGTGTGCTGCTGTATAGGTTTGTAGCCCAGGAGCAATAGGCTGTACCATCTGGTCTAGGTGTGTAGCAGGCTGTGCCATCTAGGTTTGTGTAAGTACACTATGGTGTCCACACAGCAACAAAATTGCCTAATGATTTTTCAGAATATAGCCCCATCATTTAGTGACACGTGACTGTACTTTCAGTTGTTTTCTCTTTGAGCAAGGCTTTAAAATACTGGATTAATTTTTCATAGTGATAATAAATTGTTTCTTTGAAGCACTTAAGAGTTGACTTTCTTGTTGATGAAGCCGTTGGAATAACTAAATCTCAATTTTGTAAAATTGGATGACTGAAGTCTTTTATCCATTATTTTTAAATTGAGCAAAATAGAAAATTTTTATAATGTAAATAATTTATTCCAAGTTGAGAGAAGGCTTATGAATTTGTTATAATCGGATAGTGTGATTCAACAGGAAAAAGACAAATCAGGAAATGAAAAGTGTAAAAATATAACTTGTTAGAATGTTAATTTGGTATGTGCTAATTAACAATGTTTTGAAAAATTAGGAAATTATAAAAGCAGTTGTTTGATGTCTGAGGAAGAAAAGGATTTTAGTGTAAGAAAAACAATTGACTTTTTACTAGGTAAGTGTGGAATTTATGAGATGATAGAAATTATGGGTCTGCATGGAATGTAAGAATGCACCTTGCAGGGCCAGGTAGCAGAAAGGAGGAGTGTTTTGTGGTTAGGCTGAGGCCAGGGAAGGAAAAGAAGCAAAAGACTTTGCCGTAGACTCCTGGGCTGTTTGATCTTTACTGAGAATTCCAGAGGTATTGGAATTTAGGTAGCCATAGTATTTGTTCAGTAGGCCTTAAATTTTAATAAAAATATAGAATCTGTTAAGTGAGGTTACATGATGCTTGAAGATAGGAAGTATCCGGCATCTGATGTTTGCCTTTCTTCTAGGGTAATGTTTGGTAGGTGGTTATGATTAAAGGAATGTATGGAGAGTGGGTTTTGAGGAGGGAATTGTACTGAGAAAGAGCTGTGCCAAGAAAAGGCTCAAATGTGCTATTTAGACGCCATCAGGAATCACTGAAGGTATCTGTGTTCTTTATTATTAATAGTTGCTGATGTGCTGGATTTTTAAGACTCGAAAGCGAGTACCAAAATGAAACAAGAAAATAATTAAATATCCCAGATCAACCTATTTTTTAGAGTGTTTTTATTTTTCAATCTTAACATACCCTATACTCTATTACATTTGATTTGCCTAACTCCCGGTTACCAGACTGAGGTTGCTCTCCAGCCTTTTCCCTCTTCCTCCCTCCGTCCCACCTCTTTCTTGCCTTTTTAACCATTTTCTGTCCTTATTTCTCATGATGCTGTAATTACTGCTATGAAACTAGAGTAAATTTCTCTAGTGATGTGATATCCAGGATGGCATACTTGGCAGAAGGCCAGTTAGGGATGAAACTGGCCTGTATAAAGTCATTGAGCAGCCGTGTTTAGGGACAGGGGTCATTGTTTTAGAGATAATGTGCTGAATTCTGGGCAGGGAGAGGGGCAAGATGGAGACTTAGGATCTTTTGAAAGATTTGGAGGGGGAAAGGGAAGGAGGAACGGTTATATGTTACTAATCCTGCAAAGTCAGATAATAATTATAATGTCTAACACTTAATACAGTTTTCAAAGCTGTTTCACACAGATTATATTATTTAATCAAATCCTCACAGCACCTTGTGAAGTCAGATAAAGTTCAAGGCCTGAAGTATTTAGCTTCACGGGTGTGTGTGCATGCATGTATGGTATTTACTATTTGAATAAAAAAGGTCAATTTTAGTTTATAGTCTTAATAATATGCGGCAAATATTTTTGGTAGATCATTATTTTAGATCATATTTTTGGAGGAAAAGGTGGAGAGCAACTGAAAGTGCCTGGAGTCAACACTGAAGGGCTAGGGGTTGTGGTTGACACAGGGAAAATAATGATGTGTGTAAGGGAGAGAAAGCATTGTGGGCTTACGAGATCTTTGTTTCCTTTTTGGACAATTCGTTGACTGATCTTTTCTGTATATTCCCCCCTGCCGCACTGTAGAGATAACCAGTGAAGTGAAGTTGATGTTAGGGAAAAGAGTAGTTTAAAACATTCACTTCTTTAATCTTCCTGCAGGTCTGTACTATGATGAATTCCATTTCACAGGTGAAGAAACAGGTGAAGTTCTCAGTATTGAGCCTTCTTAAGAGTGTGACTTTTAGGAAGGGAAGGTGAATGAATGGCAACAAAACAAGCAGATCAAAGATTTATTTTCAACTTGCCATTTGAATGCTCTAGGTTTAGAACATAAATATTTAATTCTTATCTCTTGTCTGTCTACTTTTACACTCATAATGAGCATTAGTCTTCATCATGAGAGCATGAAAATCCTGACAGTCTGCTGTGGACGATTCCTTTTCATCAGGAAGGCATATGGGACTGAGAATCTCGAATCTGTATTTTAGCCTCTGTCAGTTAACAGTTTTAGATATGTTACTATACATGAATGAGTTTCCTCCTCTGTGTGTGTTGGTCTTAGTTTTAAAATTCCATGATTCTCTGTTTGTCTTATTAACTGATGAAGCTGCCCAAATTCTTTTTGGACCAAGATGGAGAGAAAATAAATAAAAATTTAAAGGAAGAAAGTGAACTACTAAATTTTGAAGATGTTTTCAATAGTAAAGAGAGTTGAAACTGCCCCTCTGTTTAATTCAGAGCAGCTACGCAAAATAGCACAAGCCCTGACAACAACTGCAGCTAATATAGGTCTCCCTGTATTTCATTGTCCTTCATTAAGAGGAAGTAGTAGGGCAGTGGTGTAGTGGAAATGGCATGATTAGGTTGGCAGCCAGACTCTGCCAGCCTTGTGCTCTTTGGTAAAACACTATGTTTTTCTTTAAGCCCTGATTTCCTTATCTGTAAAATAAGGATAATAATAAGTAGTAGTACCTACTTGTAGGTTATCGTGAAGATTGAAACTGTAATCTTTGTAAAATGGCAGGCCTCTAGTAGATGTTCGATGCACAGTTTCTTCCTCTTTACAAATTATCAAATTTCTGGAATTTATGTTTTTATTTTGAGAAGTTAACATCTGTTCATATGTATTTCATTTTTAATCTTTAGGACTTCCTTTTTAGGAAGGGAAATACAAGGCTTGGGTTGGGTCATATGCCCACACAGTGATTAAACTAGGATTAAAATCTAGTTTTGAATTTGGAGTCAAAAGTGGTTTTTCTGCTTCCTCACTGCTCAAGAGCTCTTTGTCTCCCTGCTTTAAAAATGCTTCCTATGTTGTTACTGCCTCTGTAGGTGCAAATAGCCCTCATGTCTGTTTATTGGGTCCATCAGGACCGACTTTCCAGGGAAATAAAACAACTCATACTCAGCTTTTGGCTCCAGTTGGTTTAACAGGTGGGACTCTACAAGGATAGCACTTGGTAAGATTCCTTTAAAATAAAACCAGCCATAAATATTACCCTCAGCAGAGTGGTCTTTTAATGATTTTTATGCGTGCTATGAGTGATTGAAGCAGGCTTTTGTCAGTATGTAGTGTGTGGCAAGTGGGGCAGCTGATGAGTGGAAAGGTAGGCTCAGGATTCAGGAGATGGGAACAGGCACTGGTGACGTGCCCCTTCTACCATGGCTTCCCAATCCTAACCATCTTTCCTGTATCCACTGCACCTTCCATACGAATCTTTTTCTGAATCCCATCTGATGTGACCACTTCCTTATTTGAGCCACGAGAGTATTTTGGATTTGGCATTGTTCTGGCATTTGCATTCTGCTTAATGTTGTACGTATCATTCCGGGTTCTGGTAAGAGAGACAGATTGAAGTAGGTAACTAAGGCAACCAGGTAACTTAAAGAGCTATTTACAAAGATGTGGGCAGGTCTTGAGAAATAGCAAGGAATAGCAAAGTTCCCAAGCCAGCTGTACTAGACGTGGAGGGTCAAGGGGGAAGGAAGGAGCAGAACCCCAAAATAGTGGCTGTGGAGCAGGGACTCCTTCGCAGCAGGGGAGGAAGAGCGATGGCCTCCAGTTGAAGGACTCAGTCAGCCTCCAGCGAAACTGAGTGAGGGCTGTAGCCGGGAGAGCATGCCCCTGCCTTTCTCTTCTCCCATCCTCTCGTCTCCTGCTGGAGTCTACTTCAGAGGACAGGTTGGTGCTTTGGGGGCACAGAATAGAGAGGAGAGTGGATCTGAAGGGGCGTTTAAATACAATCCAGAACGTTAGGGTTGCTTCAATATTACTTATTTCTCTACCCGATGAATACAAATAAAAAACCCATTGTCAGACTCCTTTATGCACATTCTTATTTTGTCTCTTTCTTCTTAGTCATACATTTTGAAAGAATAGTTGATTTCCTAATTCCAGTTCACTCTTAAAACCATTATAATCAGGCTTCTGTCTCTGATACTCGGAGCTGAATCCAGTGGCAAATGTTGAGACACACAGCACTCATCAGTTACTTCCTTGCTTAAAACTCTTCACAGCTTCCATGTTGCCAAGCCATTGTGGTGCTTTTTTAAAGTGTGGCTCTGAGACCACTTGTGTCAAAAATCACTGGGGATTGTTACTAAAGTACATTCTCAGGCTACACCCAGTGAGGGCCAGGGAGTCTGCCTTTTTGACAGGGTTCCTTCCCCCCACCTCCCGCCACCATCACAGATAAGAGACTTGGACCAAAGTTTTTAAGCTCTTCATATTATTAAAAGTTTATTAAAATGGAATGTATTTTTAAAAAATGTTTATATTTAACACATTAACATGTACTCGCCAAAATATAAGGCAGTATAATTGTGCTATTGACAATATAGTCACAAGGGAAAAATAAAATTCATAGTGGACTCTACTCTAGGCAATTTGGCCCTGAAACAAGACAAGACTGAAGTTGGATGATGTACACATCTCCCTTCAATCCTGTCACTGCATCTCTGGTGACTGTATGTATAATCTCATGTGTAGAAATGTTGACAGTCTACATTTGGGGTCCTCCCCGAATGGGAGGCCTGGGCCAGGTATCCCTTTTGGCCTGCTCTATGAGAGAGCCTGCTCCATGTGATTCTTTTTTCCCTCCTTTAAAAATTTTATTGATTGATTGATTGAGATAGGCTGGAGTGCAGTGGCTCAATCTCAGCTCACTGCAGCCAGTAGTGAAATTGCTGGACTATGTGGCAGTTCTTTTCTTACTGTGAGCTTACCTTTGAGAGCCTCTGTCTGATGGGGGTAGGCTTAGACTCTCCGAAGGATGGCTTATTCAACCCCCGACCCCTGGCAGACTCTCACGCTCTTTCCACACATGCCAAGTAAATTGCTTAGAGCAATGTATGCAGAAGTGGCGAGCTGGAATTTCAGTCCTGGCTTTCTGCTGCTTAAAGTACTTGCATAATCAATTACTTAAAATGCTCCTCGATACATTTTCTGTCTTTTAATTCCTTGCCTTTGATTAAGCTGTTTCCTCTTGAAATCCCTGCTACACTTTCTGGCTTGGCAGATCCATAGTTTTCAATAGTCAGCTAAAGCCTGTGCCTCCTTAATGAAGCGTTTTAAGATTTGCTCATCCTTTCCTCCCTTTTTGGATATCTTGTGTGCATCATGTGTTCATGCATACTACACCTACATGCCCTGAGTATTTGTAATACTTCAGCCTCAGGCTGCAGGCATCCCAGGTGGACCCATGACTTGGGACACCTTCACACAGCTGTCTCGCATCCCATGCAGCATTTATGTCATGAGGCCAGTGTTCTGGAAAAGGACTGAGAGAAGAGAGGCCCCTGGTAGTCCTGATCCGCCTCTTGCCTTTGCTCTGGACTAACCAGCGTGTCCCATTTCTGTACCGCAGAAGCCCAGTATCATCCAGTCTTTCTGTCTTTCTTAGGAAAGAGTTAATGGCAAGATCCCATGCGGGGTACTCACCCCTCTCCACCGACTCCTTGTCATGTGTGAGTATCCCCCCAACTCCAGGAGGCAGTGCTGCAAGAGAGTGCCTGATGTTTCCAGGTGACTGGGCCGCCCTGTTGATTAGGGTCCTCTGAACAGTCCCCTCATGCCCCACTTTCACTGTATTCTACTCTGATAACACCTGGAGCAGTGAATTTTTTTTGGCTTGCTTTACAAGTCTCCCTCCCAAACTAAATTCCTTAAGAATAGGGATCTCCACTTACTCATCTTTGTGTCCCGTCTGCCTAGGACCATTCTTGGCATGGAGCATGTTTGGAGTCCGCAGGGCTGGTGTGATGAAACATAGACTGGCTCAGCTTCTGACTGTCGCTTGTTAGCTGGGTGCTCTTGGCAAGGTGCTGATCTTATTCGCTTCAGTTTCCTCGTCTATCAAATAGGGCACATAGTGGGTCCCTCCCCACGGAGTTGTGGTTAGCACTGAGAAGATGATGCACACAGAGTCAGAACCTGGTGCTTTGGGTGCTACTGACTTTAAGTGCTTTTCCAGGGGCTGAGGAGGTCACCATGCTGTTTAAGTCTTCACATTTTTCGGAGCCTGGGAGAGTGTTCTCTGTCATCCGTTTTACAAGAAGTGGAATGTCTCATATATGCCAGGTGGTGAACAAGACACAGGGTACAGCGGAGGTACTGCAGTGGAATGCAGTGATTTTCAGACTTATAACACCACAGCCCCTTGGAGCACTTAGCCTGGTAGAGAGGGCCAGGTCTTGCCGAGGAAGTTAGAAAGGCCAGATTCTGAGAGGTGCTGTCTGGTGGGGTGGTGCTGGGTGTTCCCAGGGGACTTTTCCTGGTAACTGCACTTTTCCTGTCTTTCACTGGCACTCACGCCTTCTGGGCTAGGTAGAAGGCAGGTTAGGGGCTGGGGAATCTGAGGACACTCACTTCACTGGCCAACAAGCTTCTACACAGACTGAGCTCCCCAAATCAGCTTCTGGTCATTCTGCAGCTGCTTTCTCTTGCAGCTGGTCTGTGCCTCTTACTGCTGTGGAGTCTTGAGCATTCTGATGCCTTTGATGGTTAAGCTCACTGAAGGACTGCCCAGCTGGTCTCTCTTAGGTAAGAAGTGAGGGATAGAAACCTTTTTCAAATGGGTTACTTAAAAGGAGGCTGGGGACACGCAAAGCATTGAAGAATTTTGGGGGATTTTGGCTGGATTATTCAAAAACAATTGAATATAACTCTGAGAGGTACCAGTATTTTCAGCTGGATGATTACAGTGTCAAGTGTGGTTGGAAAAAGCTTTATGAGCATTTTAATCAAGAGATTCAGATAAAAGAAGCCTGCAGTTGCACAATTGTCTTTATCGATGGAGAACAAAGGACTGCCACTTTTAGTGTCCCTTTAGTA
>NC_045448.1:8434333-8462514 GCF_002776525.5 Piliocolobus tephrosceles | reverse complement strand
TCATGTGAGGGGAACACATCAGGAGGTTCTGCAGAGGAAGGCATGGGCGTCAGGGGAGCACATCAGGGGGTTCTGCAGAGGAAGGAATGGGCGTCTTTGGGAGGATACTTCTGCCTGCCACACATGATTGTTTTCCCACCTCTCTCACTCGTCTCTGCAGCTTCACTGCTCAGGTTTTACTCCAGAATCCCATTTACTCCCAAATCCAAATTCAGCAAGTTTCTAAAGGATCACTTTCCCTGCTTGGCATGGGTGCTCTGCCCCTGTATGTCCTGTGAGCCCATGCTGGTCTCCCTCCTCTCATCATTTTGTTGCCTCCTCAGGCTTCTGGCCCTGAAGTTCCCACCCTTTCCTCATCCAGTGATTGGCCAGATGCCAGAGCCACTCACTGAGCTCTGTTCCTCCAGCTCAGTGTTTTGATGCCACTCACCTGGTGTTGTGTGTTGCACTGTGTTCTCCACTCCCAATGGCTCCATTGAGGCAATTCTTGCTTCCTGACATGTAGTCATGGGTTTCAAGGCTGAGAACTTACATTCACTCTCTCAACATAGCACAGGGTACATAAATCCTTAATATTCGCTTTACTTTTTGACTGACTAACCAAAAAGAAAAAAATGATGAGAAGAGGACAAAAGGCCTGGGGTAGATTCTGAGGACCAGGAATCATGTTATATAGGGGCTGCCTTAATGTTTATTCCTCATTCAGTCAATCAGTGCTTGTGATTAATTTCAGTACATAAAATATTGGTTGATTATAAAATAATGCAAGTTAAATAACTTTTTTTTTTTTTTGAGACAGGGTCTCACTTTATCACAGAGACTGGAGTGCAGTGGCACAATCGTGGCTCACTGCAGCCTCCACCTCCCAGGGCTCAAGTGATCCTCCCATATCAGCCTCCCAAGTAGCTGGGACTACAGGCAGGCCACCATGTCTGGCTATTTTTTTTTAAATAGAGATGGGGTCTCATTTTGTTGCCCAGGTTGGTCTCCAACTCTTGGGCTCAAGTGATCCTCCTGCCTTGGCCTCTCAAAGTGTTGGGATTGCAGGTGTGAACCACTGTGCCCAGCCAGGAATTTTTAGTAAACATTAAAATTGAACATTAAAATCACCCATAGTCACACAAAGGGACCACTATTAGTTTCTAAAAATGTTTTCCTCCAGTCACATCTTGCTCCTACCCACATGTGCCCTTTCTGTATTATACACAGAAAAAAAGCGGGCATTTATTTAACAAAAATAGAATTAGACCATTTCATGGGTGGTTAATGAAGCGAAGGGTGGAATAGGGTATAAGAGAATGCTACTGCAAGAAATTTTAAAACTGAAAATGTGTATTCTGCAAAGGGAAAAAGTTTTGAGAAAGAGAAAGTTGAATTATTTTTGAGTCCCTCGGATAACAATAGAAATGTGTGGTCAGGCCGGGCACAGTGGCTCACGCCTGTAATCCCAACATTTTGGGAGGCCAAGGCGGGTGGATCACCTGAGATCAGGAGTTCACGACCAGCCTGGCCAACATGGCGAAACCCCCTGTCTACTCAAAATACAAAAATTAGCCGGGTGTGGTGGCACATGCCTATAATCCCAGCTACTCGGGAGGCTGAGACAGGAGAATTGATTGAACCCAGGAGTCGGAGGTTGCAGTGAGCCGAGATAGTGCCATTGCACTTTAGCCTGGGTGACAGAGCAAGACTCCATCTCAAATAACAAAAAAAAAAAAAGAAAGAAATGTGTGGTCAATGAGCCATGCAATTTTAGGGTACATTGCAGCCTGATCATGACAGTTACTAAAACCCTAAGAGAAATAATCCAAATGAAGTGTGGAAACAAATTCGCCTAATATGCTGAGTTTGTGCAAAAAATACTTACCTTCAGTTTAGTAAGGTGGTCTGCTTTGCAACAGTTTCTAAGAATTGTGAAGTGTGGCTTTTTTTCTTCCTTTCCTCCCGGAAATTGCCCACATGATTCATGATTGCTTAGTGAGACAGTCCTCTGAGGAACGTCTTCATTTTACTCAGCCCTTCTGACATAGCGCTCCATAAAAAAGTAGGGACAACGTGTCCCTCTATAACAAACGGGGTAAGCACTGGCAGAGGTTCCTCTGATGCACACTGTTCTATTCGTTTCCTTAGTTACAATACTTACGTTGGTGCAAAAGTACTTGCGGTGTTTGCCATTAAAGGTGATGGCAAAAAACTGGAAATAATTTTGCCCCCACTTAATAATTACCAGGAATAATTTCAGTTACTGCAAAGCCATTGTGATAAAACAAGTTGTGATTTAAATTTTATAATGTGAAGTTCGGGTGCCGTAATTTTGACAACTTTAAATCAATAATAACAACAAATGTGTAACCTATAAATGAGAAACATTAAAAGAAATTCGACTGCTAAATAGTTTGATTCCATCACTCCCCCGCGCAAAGCTTTCCAAGGTCCCAGCTTACGCAAAGGCCAAAGCTCTTAGGCGGCTTGTAAGGCTGGGTGTGATGGGCCTCCCGGATCCTGTCCGTTCTCCTAGCACTGGGCCCCTGGCTGCCTTGCTCCAGCCCACTGTCCCCCACCAGCGCCCCCCCACTCCCCCACCACTCACCACTCTCTCCCAGCCTTCCCCCCAACCAGTCCCCAACCCCCACCCCCACCTCCCCAACAGCCCTCCCCCGCCCCCGTACCAGCCCTCACCGGCCCCCCACCGGCCCCAGCCCCCTCCCCCCTGCCCCCACCAGCCAGCCCCCACTACTTCCCACCAGCCCTCCCCCACTCCTCGCCAGCCCCCACTGCCCCCACCGCCCCCCACCAGCCTCCACCAGCCCCCAACCCCCTCCACGCCCCCCCAGTCACCACTCCCACTGCCCCTCACTGCCATCAGGTAGGACTTCCCTGGATCGCTGCTGCCACCACCGGGCCTTTGCACGGGCCGCACCCACTGCGGATTCCCCTTCCCGCAGATTCTGTGCGTTCGGCTGCTCCTGCTGTCCACGGTGCTCTCATGGAGCCTGGGGTACCAGTCAGGGCCCTGTCAGGAGACGGAAACCCCCCCGGAGCTCTCACAGAGGGTAAGTTTGCTAACTAGCTAGAATGTGTTAACTGCGGGGCTGAACAAACAGCACTCCAAGCTGTCACCGAGGCAGGGCCGCAGGCAGCATCCCCGCTAGGATGAGGGAGCAGAGGGGAAAGGCGGGAATGACTGAAGCTCAGAAGCTGGAGGAGGGTCCCCGTGCCTGGGACGCAGAGCCTCTATGCAGGGGCCGCAGGCTCAGGGACGGGGGGCATCAGGCTTGTCTCTGAGTGTGGGGAAAAGCACAGTCTGGATTCAGGCGCAGCCACGGGGAGGCCAGGGTGAAGAGGTGCTGGGCGGGGTTGCTGAGACCCCCAGGTGGACGGAAGCCTCCTGGGAAGCTCACGGGCTACGGCCGCTCCCTCCTCCCGCCGCCCCCCTGCAGCTGCTCTCTCACGCCCCCCGCGGGCCAGGCTAACACCGAGTCAGCTGAGCTCGGCAAGGTGCCGGCAACCGGAGGTTGAGGACGGACTACAACACCTTCACACTTCATAGCTGGTCACCTAGGATCTCTCTCCTCTTTCCCTGCTTTATTTGTCTTCGAATGCATACGAGACACACTCATGGTCTGTCTCCCATTGCTGGAATGCAAATTCCCTCGGGGCGGGGATCCCGGCTGTTTCATCCCAGTGTCTGCAGCACCTAGAGCCACGCCTGGCGCAGTTCCATGCATGTTTGCCGAATAAATTGATACATCTATGTAAATGCATCGACACATCAGAGACTTTCCGTGGGAAGAGGGGTCCCCTTGTTTTTGCAGGAGCAGCTCGCTGGGGTGGATGTTTAGTTCCTGTAGACAATAGATTATACAGCAAAAATAATTAGCAGGAAGAGTCCTGCTTTTTACCCGGTGGCCTGTGTGAGTTGGCTTTGACCTGCAGCAAACGCGGTTTGCAGGGAGAGCACTCAAGGGCATCTACTTGTTTGGGAATGATTTTCTAAAAGTCATCGTCAGGTACAAAGCCAGGACTTGACAAACTTGTCCAAAAATTTCCTTCCCAGTCTAGATATTTTTAGATTGGATCAACTTAACTGGTTTGGATTAAATTTAAACTTGAAATTTTCACTCTTTAAAATATTTTACTTCAGGCAATTAAAGTTTCAGTTGACATTTTTTAGGAGTCTTTTTTTTCCCTCCCCTGTTAGGCTTTGGCGAACTCTGGTAAAATTACAACATTAAGAATGGCCTTGCCCTTTTCTCTGCCTGACTTGCTTCCATAGGATTTTGAAACATCAAATATTGAAAAATTGTGTGTTTAAGAACTTTCTCTCAGAACTGATGAAACTTATTTAGAGCTTATTTAGAAGGTTATGTTTGTAAAATAAAACTTAAAAGCCTTGTCCCTGGGTGGAGAATTACTTAAAACTAAGACCACATTCCAAGAGGTGGCATAATCATATACGTGGAAATACGCACGCCATTCTACTTATAATGGCAGCGGGCAGAAGAGGAAGGGAAGCCAGGACATTCCTAGGCCTGGGCCACTTTTCTTTGCTGCCAAATGCTAAGATCCATGCTAGGCGCCCCTGTCATAGCGATGCAGCACCTCAGTAGGTGTGAAAGTAGTTTAGAGCCAGAAGGGTGGGGAGTTCAACCGCTGTCTCCGTCAAGGTCAATCTTGAGGAAGTGAATGAGGGTGCCAAGCAGTGTGTCAGGAGGCCGGGGCCTTTTCAGAGACTTGGGCAGTGGGGGTATCTCTGTGCTCCAGTAGATAGAGGGCTGGGTTATTTTTCTAACTTACTTGTCACAAACATTCCCAAACATATGCAAAAGGAGTGAACGGAGGACACCTATGTGCCTGTCACTCAGCGGTGACAATGGCAGCATTTCACTATATCTGTCTCATCCAGCCCTACTCCCTTTTTCTTTTTCTGGAGGATTTTAAAGCAAATATTATATAGTATGTCATTTCTCCTTACAAACTTTAGTATGCATCTCAAAAATACCAATTTCACATGTAATGAAACAAAATCTTTAATATTATAAAATACCCACCCCTCACTCAAATTTCCCCAGCAATCTAAAAAAAAAAAAAAGTCCCTTTAGAGTTTCAGGATCCAGACAAATCTCATTCATTGCATTTGGTGATGGTATTTTAAGTGTTTTTAGTGCTTGGCCTCTGCTGCTTCATCATCGGCTGGTTGGGAAGGTTGGGCCGGTTGTTCAAGAACACCCTGTTCCGGGTTTGTCTGAAGGCTTCCTGCGATCCCATTTCGCTTGCTCTCTCCTGTTTCCCATAGACAAGAAGTTAGGTCTCAGGGACTGATGTTACCCCAGATTGAATTTTTACTCATTTCTTTTCCCTAAGAATACTTCATAGGAAGTGTCGCTGACGTCGATCATGTCCCATCAGGAGGTACCTCATGGCCAGTTGATTGTTTTTTAGAGATTGATCAGTGGGTTCAGGTGATCATTTCTTTATTAACAGCCTGATTATTTCATTACAAAATTTCCCGTCAACCTTACACTTTCTGAGTTTACTAAATTTTGACGATCATGGTCTAAATCAATTACAACTTTAGTTACCATGTTACAGTGACTACACTCAGCGTTAGGGATTCAGCATGGCGACTTTCTAACTCTTTCGATCGTGGTTATCTGAAATCCAGCTCGTACTGGAAAGGCAGGAAAGTGCTGAATTATTTCTCTTTAATTCTCCATTTTTAGAATGTGCTGGTGCCCTAGAAACCTCCATTGGTATCCAAAGCGTTTTTGCTTTATTTTTGTCTCCTCTTTATTTTTAGTTTTACTTCCTGTCCTAGATCGGGAATCAGCCATTTCTCCAAAAAACTCTGGTTCCTTTTAGTGGTGAGTGGTATTGGATGGTACAAACTGGTGTAAGCAGGTGCTTATTATCACCTGGATGTCATTGCTTCTGGCATTTTCAGTGGAAAGCTATAAAAATATATTTTTAAAAAGAAGAAAAATATATTTAAATTGATATTTTCAGTTCAAATATAAGATTTCAGAGTTTTTACTTCTTGAATGTTATACTTATGTTTTATTTCTCTTACATTGAAAATCTTGGTTCCTAATGACAATAGTATAATTACCTCTTTGCTTATCCTACAATATACATATAATAGTTCAAAAGTGACAATACCAATATTATTACTAGTGATGTGACTACTAAATGAAGTTTATGATTTCTTTGCAGTTCTTTTCGTCCTTAGAATAGATTCACTGGGAATGTACAGTGAAACTGTCGAAGGTCAGTTGGGGTCATTTTTCCTCTGTGTGCATGTTACTAACTTGAGACATAATTAGGTCCATTTGTTGTCATTTTTTTCTACTTACATATTGTTTTTTTAATATTTAATTTGTATAAAGCACTTACATAGCTCAAAGTCAAAACCATATGACAATATGTGTTCAGAAATACCACATTTAATACAATGTAATTGTAAAAATGGAGAATTAAGCATTTTCCTGACTTTCCAGTATGCGCTGGATTTCAGATAACCATAATTGAAACAGTTAGAAAGTCATGGAGTCTTTTTCGGTTGCCCAGGCTGGAGTGCAATGGTGCGATCTCAGCTCACTGCAACCTCTGCCTCCTGGGTTCAAGTGATTCTCCTGTCTCAGCCTTCTGAGTAGCTGAGATTACAGGCTCACACCGCCATGCCGGGGGGCTAATTTTTTTTTTTTTTTTGGTATTTTATTAGAGACAGGGTTTTACCGTGTTGCCCAGGCTGCTCTTGAACTCCTGAGCTCAGGCAATCCACCCACCTCAGCCTGCCAAAGTGTTAGGATTACAGGCGTGAGCCACCACACCTGGCCACCATGTTGCAATTTCTAATGATGAATGTATTCACTGTAACGTGATAACTAAAGGAGTAGTCGATTTAGACAATGATCGTCAAAGTTTAGTAAACCCATTAAATGAAAGATTGACATGGAATGCACATTCAGAAATACTACAGTTAATACAATACTCCCTTTCTAACATTGCTTTCCCTACTCTATTCCAGCCTCTCCCATCAATAACCATTTTTATTTATTTTAGTGTTTTCTTCCACTTTATTTCTCTGAAAACATAAACAAATATGAATCTGTGTGTTACTATCACACCTTCCTTCTCATAGAAAAGCTAGCACACCATATGCACTGTTCTGCATTAGGCATTCTTCACTTGACGCTTTGTTCTGGAAAGCCCATATCAGTATATAAAGATCTCCCCTTTACAGTATGTCACCATGTATTAGTATACTAGAGCTTTTCCAAACAGTCCCAAATTGGGGTTGTTTCTAGTCATTTGCTATTAAAAACAATGCCAAATCTATTAACCTGGTGCATATAGTATTACATATTTTTGCAATGTAACTTTGGGATAGATTTCTAGGAGTGAGAAAGCTGGGTTAAAGAGGAAATGCATATGCAGTTTTGCTAGATATCACCACATTCCTCTGCACAGGGGTCAGAGTATTTTATCATCAACAATATACAAGATTGTTTCCCCCACAGTCTTGTCAACAGGGTATATTGTCAAACTTTTGGATTTTTGCCCATTTGCTGGGTGAGAATTGTTATATAGTTTTTCATTTGCACTTGTCTTATTATGGGTGAAATTGACCATGTTTTTGTATGCTTACAGGCTGTTGATTACTTCATCTGTGAACTCTATTGCTACTGTTTTCCTATTTCTAATTGTGTTGGATTTTTTTGTCTTAATTTTTAAAACGTGTATATGTGGTCTGGGTGCAGTGACTTATACCTGTAATCCTGGCATTTTGAGAGGCCAAGGCAGAAGGATTGCTTGAGCCCAGGAGTTTGAGACCAACTGGGTAACATGGTGAGACCCTGTCTCTAAAAAAAAAAAAAAAAGTAGAAAAAGTCAGGTGTGGTGGTGCACACTTGTAGTCCCAGCTACTTAGGAGGCTGAGGTGAGAGGATCAACTGAGCCCAGGGAGGTTGAGGCTTCAGTGAACCATGATCAATGCCACTGCACTCCAGCCTGGGTGACAGAGAGACCTTGTCTGAAACAAAACAAAACATGTAGATGTGCAGAATATTAGCTTGACTAACAGGCTTTAAGATATGTCTAACATTTAAGTTGCTTGAATGTTTACTGTGACAGATTCCCTTCTACTGCCACAACCAGTTGGTACAGTCTGCCATACTTGTCAGAGTTTCTCTCTCTATCCTTTCTGTCTCTTACCTTGAGTTCATATTTATCTTATCTTTATCTCTCTGTGCTCATTCTGTGTAATTTCTTCAGGTTCATCTTCCAGTTCATTAATTCTCTCTCCAGTAGTTTTTAATCTGGGTTTTATACACCATTGAGTTTTCAACTTCAATAACCATATGTGAGCACTTTGATGTTGTTCATTTTCAAATCTGCCTATTCGTTTATATATAATACTGTATATTGTGATTTTTTATGTTCTTGCTTAATTTTTTAATTTCTTTAATCATCTTAGTTGTGCTTACTTTATAGACATTTTAGATCTTTGGTTTCTAATCTTTCTCTTCATTTTAGCTACTGACTCTCTCATGGTAAATTGTTTTCAGTGTTTTTAAAATTTTTGAATTATAAACTGACTTTCACCCAACCATGAAAATGTGAGAATTCTGTGTAGTCTGTATTGAGAAATTTTCTCTCCAGAGAAGCTTTGCATGTGCCACTTCCAAGCACTCCAGGGGTATCACCAGCCAGAAACCCATTTGTGTTAATTTCTCAGCATCAAAATTTCTCAAACCAAGTGGGTAGTACATATTTGAATCTCCATTGCCCATAAGGGCATGTTTATGGGTAAAAATTTTCATTTTCCTCTTGAGTTCAGGCTCACACACAAGCTTCCTTATGATCTTCCTGAGCTAGTGAGTATTATTGTTTTCTAATCTATAACTGAGATTTCAGGCCTTCCAGGGGCCTGGGTGGTAGTATCAGTTTCAATGCCCTGCTTCACAGGGTTGTAAAAACTTTTCTGTAATTCCTGTTTGGCCAATGCCCTAGTTTACTGGGATTGGTGCCCTCATTCAGGACTGCCACAAATGTGTGCATGCTCTTCCCACTTTCTATTGCATCTTCCTTCAGGGCCTCTGGAAAATCTCCTCCTGCCTTACAGTCTCAGGCGGTGCTCCTCACAGTGCCTACTTTAGTCAGCAATAAACAAAACACACGTTGTTGAGCTTCTCAACTTATGCTGCCTCTGACTCAAATCATCTTTAATTAAATTAATTACTTTTCTGAGACAGGGTCTTGCTCTGTCACTCAGGCTGCAGTGCAGTGGCACAATCATGGCTCACTACAGGCTTGACTTCCTGGGCTCAAGAGATCCTCCCACCTCAGCCTCCTGAGTAGCTGGGACTATAGGCGTGCACTACCCCACCCAACTAATTTTTGTATTTTTAGTAGAGACGGGGTTTTGCCATGTTGCCCAGGCTTGTCTTGAACTCCAGGGCTCAAGTGATGCACCCACCTTGGCCTCCCAAAGTGCTGGGATTACAGGCGTGAGCCACCGCCTCTGGCCTTCAAATTATCTTTATGATGAAATAGAAAAACATCCAACACTTAGACAGGATCAGCATCCAGAAAGACACTCAAGGTCTGAAGCCCCTTTTCCAGTAGCAAATGCATCAAAAATTGGAAGGATGTGTGGGGTGTCAAGCTGAAGGGATTGGGATGGCTCTGCACCTGCCCTGCAGAGAGCCACATAAATTATTAGCGGTGGATTTTAAAAACTCTATAAAGCAGCTCCTTATTGACAAGAATATTATTTTCTATTAGAGTCTACATCTTCACCCTCTACTTGAAAGTCCCTTTTATGTTCCTGAAAAAGCGCTGGACTGAGTTCATCTGTCCACTGCCTGGTTGTGTGCTGTTGTCTACTCACTGCTCACCTCTGAAATAGACAGACTACATGTTAGCCTGCCTTCAAGGATGTAGCCGTGGTTTTGAAAGCTAAAATTAAATGCAAACTGACCTGCACATTTATTGTTTGAGGTTAGTGTGATCTTGATTCAAAAACCAGTTACAGACAATACAAGAAAATAATCACAGTTCCATTTCATTTTCAAAAATCCCAAATAAAATATTGGCTAACAGAATCCACGGTGGATATAAAAAGTAATAATACATGATGTTCGCATAGGAGTTATTTCAGAAATGCATGGCCAGTTCAGCATCAGAAACATCAGTGTAATCCACTAGAGAAAAATAATCAGTAAATGCAGTCAAAAGTATTTTACCAAGTTGACTCACAAATTATGATTTAAAATTCTAAAAAAAAAAAACTCCTTCCAACAAGCCTAGCAATTGAAGGGCTCTTCCAAAAATTGAGAAACAGTATCTCTTACAACAGAAGCCTACAGTCACATCCTAATGAATGGAGGAAATGTGGTCGATTCTCATTAGGATTTGGAATAAGAAAAGGAGGCCGACTGCCACCTCCCACTGCTTTAACTAACACTGGCGTTCTTGGTTAATGGTTATTAAGCAGTTCAGAAAAGTTAAAACAAAATTAAACAAAACCTCCAGGAAAGAGAAGGGAAAGCATTCTGACTTTGATGTGACTTCACAATTCATTTATCCCCACAATCTAAGCATAGTCTCTTAGAGGCCAGGAACCTGTCTGATCTTTTAAAAAATCTCCGGGACAGTATCTAGCATAGAGGTTGGCAGCAGGTACTAATTTGCAAAAGGGGATCCTGTCTATACCATGCAGTAGTAAAGATGACATGAGATCCACACGTGGAAACGGTTGTATACATGCTGGAGCAGCACTCATTTGGAAAGGCCGCACTCCTCGGCGTTTTCTCCCGGGACCTCCTCCCACGGATTGCTCCTCGGGTTCCCAGTGCCCAGCCAGGCCCAAGGCCCACCAGGCCGCACGCGCGAGCCGCCGTCCTCGCACCGGCCAGCAGGTGGCGCCCGGGCTCCACGGCCGGAGTCGGGCAGCGCGGCGGGCGTCGCTGGAAGTCGCCTCCGAGAGGGGCCGCTGCGCCTCGGCGGCGGCTACCCCAGGTCCCGGGGCCAACGTCGCCAGCGGTGCCCGGCAGGGGCTCGGCAGGGCCTGGGCCGCCCCACGGTCCCGCCCGCACTGCTTCCGTCCGGGGACGCTCCCCAGGGCCGTCCGAGCGGACTACGCGCGGGTCCCCGTGACTGGGGGGCGAGCGTGGGGCCGGCGTCTGCGCCCCTCCCGGAGGCGAGGCCGGGGTCGGGTTGGGACCAGGGCGCGCTTCCCTCCCCGCCGCGCAGGGGTCGGCCAGGGCCGCGGCTGGCGACAGGTGGCGGGGCCTGGGGAACAGGTCCGCGGGTAGCCTGGGGTGGGGGAGCCGCCCCCACGGCCCTCAGAGCGTCCTCCGGGTCTGATGATCAACCACACGGCGGCCCCGCGCTGGCCCCGGCAGAGCCCCGTCCCCGGCGCGGGTCCGCAGGGCGATCCGGGCGGCCGCGGCTCCACAGCCCCCGCCCTCCTCCAGCGGCAGCGCCCGCGGGGTCCGATCGGGGTCAGGGCGGGGAGACGCGCGGACTCCTCGGTGCGTCGCCCGAACACCTGCTCGGTCCCAGGTGAGCCCCAGGTGAGCTGCTGCCCCACCCGGACCCCTTCCTCCCCGGGTTCGCGTCCACCTGGGACCCGCCTTCCAGAGCCTCTCAGCCCACCTCGCGCCCCGGACCGAAAACGCAGACCGGTCCAGAGCACGTGGCCGCCCGCGGTCTCTGGCTTGGAAGGGCTTCTGCCCACTGCTTCTTCCTTCCAGTCCAGGGTGGCCGTCAAGGCTGAGGGCGATTGAAAAGTCCGGGAAAATGCGCCTGGCCCAGCCCCGTCTCCGGTGGCCTGGGGGTGGGTGGGGTTGGGGGTCTCAAGGTGTGGACGAAGGTGAAGCCAAGGAGGCAACAGGAGTCCGGGGCCAGGTGACAGCTTAGTTCCCTGGGCAAATAGTAACTCTTGGGTGTTTTGCCTTCCCTTAAATCTGAAATCATGTTCTGAATTCTGTACAGCCTTTCCTTCTCCTGATTAACTTTCATTTACTCCAGCGAGGCGTCTTAACGCCCACTCACACAGGTAGTCCTTCCACACTCCCAGACTCACAACCACAACTCATTCTTGGCTTTAAACTCAGCCCTAAGGCACAGAACCAAGCTTTCCCTTCAGGACTCAGAGGCATTTCTGTGCTCAAAGCCTCGCCAGTCCCTGTCAACTCAGCACTCTGCCTTACCACACATCTGATAAGGAGATTCTCTGTACACAAGTAAAGGCTTCAGGGGTGCTGGTGGGGAGATGAGGGAGAAGGGGATAAAGAAAATGTCAGTCGGGGTTGGGGGGAGAGAGAGAGAGAAAAGAGCGAGTGAGTGCCAGAGAGATCTTAAAAACCACTCGGAATTCAGGTACTGACTTCAGACATGTTTTATTATAATCTTATACAGTCTACATAAATTTGAACTTGTATTTATTTGGGTTCAGTTGTAACATAGCATAATAAAAATCAAAGCACTGGTCCTCTGAAATAAAGCAGGCAATCACCATTCAATAAACACACTTGATTTATTTTGTATAAAAGGGTTAAGTTTACAACTAAACTTTTATAAAAAGTTTAGCATGAATAAGTACATCATTACACTTTTTAAAGCAGAAATAGACATCTCTGCCACTATACAAGAAAACTCTAATTAAAGAGTTCACAAGGTTTCACTCAATAGATATATTTATATATAAATATATACACAGCATTCAGTAGGCTTGTGTCAAAAAGGTAATTTCTGACCAAAAGACTTCATTTAAGTGACTGAATACTGGATCCTTCTGGTATTCACGCTCCACCTTTGAAAAAAGGCAAAGTCTGCTTAGATTGGGCAATTCCTTGTGATTTTAATGTTTTCGCTCCCCATGGTGGGAATAGTATATAAAGAAAACCTTCCAACTGCAGAAAGGGCATTTAAAAGTCTTTTTCATAAATAACGAATATCTCAGTCCAGGTGAGAGAACACCCTGGGAAGATGATCATTCTTAGTTTTCCTTCCATTTTTTTTTTCTTTTCAAAAAGGTCCATTCAACTTGTCCTCCTTGTGAAATGGTTGAAAAGTAAGTTCCGCACTTAAAAGATTCTGTGGATTTGTTGTTGTTGTTGTTGTGCAAAGAAAAAAAGAAGTCATGAACACCTGCAAAAGATTGGGAGAGAAAGGCATGTTTAAGAGAATGTAACCTAAGGGCAGAGGCGGGCAGACTGGCGCCGGGAGGAAGCCACAGTTTGAACATTTAACCAAACACTCAAAGATTGGGCAAACCCTGGCGTCCAGATGCAACACACACACTCGCCTCGACAGCGCAAATTAAACATTAAAATAGCAGAGACTCAAGGGAAAAACTTCCCAACCCAATCTCCTATTTGGATCTCCAACAGCAGTGCTACAGGCGCCAGTCTGCTGCTTGTAACAATTATTTGATTGAAAACAGCCCTTTAGTTAACAGATAGGGAAGTCTGGGATCCCACATCACAGGGTCTAAGGCACAGGGTAGCAATCCTCAACTAGCCCGGAGAATCCCAGAGGACTATAGTTTTAGGGAAGCAGGATCACTGTGGAATTTGTGGCGATAAGATTAATTACAGTGGAGGGTAGTACCTCATAGTACCAGAGGAATCGTAGGAAGAGCCAGGGCATTACATTTGCTACAAAGCCAATACACACGTTCCTCGGCCGCCTTCGTAGTAAGTTATTGGCATCATTTCCTTTTAAAGGAAAATGTTCTGTGATCTCGAGTACCCAGAGCTACAAGCTCCTTCATGTCTAGTGAGACAATGTAGTACGGGTAACACTGCGAAGTAAGCATGCATTTACCAAATCAGACATTTTACAGATACACAAGCAAAAACACATGCGCGCACGCACACTCACACAGAAGGGCAGTTTACCCACGGGTGGCACAAGCAAACACTCACCGCTTATTCAGCCACACAGTGCTTTGCTGTCATTTGACATTAACTCAGAAGGGAATTCAGAAGCCTGGAGAGAAAGAGGATAAAGAGTACGAGGTTAAGACAATGTTAAGTAGAAAGGGTTTTTGTTTTGTTTTGTTTTTTTTGAAGTAGTCCACAGACCAGCAAGTTCCATTAAACACGTTTATGGTAACAATTCAGATTCAAAGGCAGACGCATTAACATGTCAGAACTTACTAGCAATTTCACGCACAGCTCAATCTACGGCAGATTCTTACGAAAATAAAGTTAAATAGCTCATGCAAAAGTCACCGTCTGGGCTACGGATCTCCTAGTGACAGCCCAGGCGACCGCGGGAGTGTGCGGCGGCGGGGCGGGGGCCCCGGAGCAGGTCTTACCTGCAAGGACAGGATGCTGATGTCCGTGTTGAGGGTGGTCAGCGGCGTCCTGGACGCCTGGTTCTGCCCGGGTCTCTGGTGATGGAGGCTGACAATAGTGGGATGCGAGTCCAGGGCGATCTGCAGGTCCAAGATGTAGTCGATGACGTGCTGCAGGATTTCCATCTTGCTCACCTTCTTGTTCTGGGGGATGCTGGGCACCAGCTCCTTGAGCTTGGAGTAGCAGTCGTTCATGTTGTACAGCAGGCTCATCGGGTCGTCCACCGGGGTTTTGCTCCGGGAGATGCCCAGGCTGTGGTCCGACAGGCTGTTTTTCCTAACGGACCTCACGGGACTGAAGGCTTTCATGCTGACCGCGAGGGAAGGCGAGACCGGGAGGGAGCTGGCTGCCCTGAAGCTCAGGCCGCCGCCGCCGCCTGCTGAGCTAGCTGCGCTTGGCACTGGGCTCGGCTCAGAATGAAGCCCCAGCCCGGCGGGGCGGCTTTTATCCGCACTCGCCGGGGCCACACGCTCGGGCTTCCCTTCGTCCCCATTGGCGGAAGGCAGCGCGTCCATCAGGCCGAGCGGGCGCTTTCATTGGCAAGCGCGGGCGCGGGGCGTGGGTTCGGTTCTTCCGCGTTCGCAGCCAATCCCCGCGGGGTGGGCGGGACGCGAGCCCAGCTGGGGTGGTAAATAGAGTACAGTACAGTAAGCGCGAGGCGGGCGGGGAGCGGGGAACCGGGAGCCGAGAGGCGGGAGGCGGGAGGAGGAGGAAAGGGGGAAGGAGGAGGGAGAGGAGGGAAGATGGGGGAGGGGAAGGAGGAAGGGGGAGGGGGCAGACCCTGGGCGCCTAAATGTGCATTCTTAATTCTAATTCCAAACGCGCGGCAGGACCCTTGCCTTGGGGGTGTTCCCAGACCAAGCCTTGCACACCTTGGAGCTGTCGGCAGCCGTAAAATCACGGCTACACGGGCGAGTTCAGCACCGCAGGGGGAAGCCACAGTTCACTGCAACCCATCGGAGGGAGAGCGTGAGGAAAGATAGAAAGCATTTCAGAAGAAAGTGAAAACGCAAATTAGGTTGTCACTGAAGAGTCACGTTTGTAGAGTGAGTTCGTCTCTTCAGATAAGGAAAAGTTATGTTAACACAAACAAACCACCCACGCATGCATTCGACGACAGGCTTAGTGTGGGTTTTTGCAACCCGGAGCAGCGCGGGAGGCATTACTGTAAACTCAGGAAAATGAGTACTTATTGGAAGCCATGCCCAACCTCGCCGGTCGCTAAGGAGCTCTCACGGGGCGCTTTCAGGGTTCCTTTTCAAGAAGGAGGCAGGGCTATTATAATGATAGTATTAATCGGAAATAATTAGGAGAATTTGCATTTTGAAACTACATTTACATACACTGCCCTTGAAAGGCTGCCGGTCTGTGCCCTTCAGCGTAGGTGGTAATGTGATTAATTATGCAAGAATTGTGATTTCTGGTGTCACATTCCAACACCTAGAGGAGTTCCAAAGCTTTGTGACAGATAGGTGGCCCTAGCCATTAACATCTTCACACTAAAAAAAAATATTGTCATATATGAGGTTTGGAATCTTTTCAGCACTAGTGCTGAATACAGGTTCAAGGTTTGTTTTGTTTTGTTTTGTTTTGGCTGACAATCTTTAAGAACTCATTCAGTCTAAGTTTGCGGCTATTTACTCAAATACCTTGTTAATTCTCACATAATTCTAGCTTATCTAGAATTCTGTCCTGATCACAGTATGTCACTTTCTTGTTTTGAAAATATTTTCTCCAGAAAACAATGAACTAGAAAACCCCAGGAAAGGCAATATTCAAATCTTATTTACTTTCTGCCTCAATCTCTACCTCCTCTGCATTTCAGAAAGAGGAAGAAGGGGCAGGCCTAGAGGCTGAAAGAAAAGCTCAATAATGGGGAAACAGTTTTTTCCTTCAATTAATGATTAATTTATCAGCTGGTGGGGTCAGCGGTCTCTGGCTGTCACGTGACAGCTATGCGCCCCAGGACGCCTCTCCAGGGAGGCAGAGTGGGTGGCGCTGAGGTGGAGATCACCTTCCTGAAATCAACCCCCATCAGTTTGGAGGAAGGAGGTGAATGGTTTCCTGTCCAGCCAGAAATTTGCTGAGGGCCTTCCCAAGGCCCGGCAATGCTGCCTGCGACTCTGTCCCTGACAGCGTTGGACGCACCGTATCTCTTCTGATATTAAGTCTGGAAGTGATTTACTATCCGAGTCCTCCCACAGTTCGAGCCTTTTGATGTACTTTGTGTGCATGTGTTTCTGTCACATACGTGCCACAGTGGAACAGATTTTGTTTTGACACTATTTTGGTTCATGATGTTATACTTTGACTATTTTACAATAATAGCCAATGTAAACAAACATCTTTGGGATTCTCAAATTATTACTTATGATTCTTGGACATTGCAGCTCTTCGATACTGACGCATTCCTAGCTTTTTCCAAGGACACCGTATGTTAACATCCGTGCCAGCCTCATTATCCCCACAGCCAGGCTCTGGGCTGGGCGGTAATGAGCATTGTGCGGTTTCACTTTACACTTTGCAAAGTTGATTAAGGCAGTGCCTTCTCCCATGATCATTTTTGTACCCTGATGTAGTAAAATGGCTAAATATGGTGAAAGTTTTCTGGTGTTTCTTTAGCTGCCATGTCAGAGTCCAGTCTGCCTGGCTGTGTTGAATTCGATTCTGTTGGCACGCTACCCAGTTTTACATTCATTTAAAGATCATTTAAAGGGGATTACGAAGCTGTTAAAGTTAATGATTTAAACAAGGCCTAAGTTACTAATGTGTCTGTTTCAGCACGCCCAATATGAAATCACCTTAAAAATTGCTTTCGTGGGGGAAAATCGTGTTGCAGCATTTTCGAAGTGGTTTTAAACGCACGTCAAAATCTGTCAATTGGTGGCTTAGGTGGGTTTGCATTTGAGGCCTCCAAAGTTCAAACGGCCCCAGCTGGAGGGCGGGCTAGATCCGCGGGCGGTGGGAAGGTGTGCAAGGCTTCCGCTGGTAGGTGTTGGTGCGGTCCCCCTCGACTCCCCACCGGGACGCCCCCACCCCGTGGCAGCGACAGACCTGCCCGTAAGGTCCCCCAGCCTGGCTCCAGGGCTCACTCACTCCGCCTCTAGGGCAGGCCCCGCGGCGGCTCTCGAGTCCGGGCCCCTTGCGGTAATCAGAAGCAGCTCCGGGCGGGGAGCGCGAACGCGGGCCAGGCCGCCTTTGCCACCCCCGCGTGATGCGCCAGGGGGCGGGAGGAGCCTGCGGGGGCGGGGGGCGCGTCTCAAGGTCCTCCCTGCACATCTGGCGCAATGGGGAGCGCTCGCCTTTCTTTCCCGGGTTTTGTTCTCACAGCTGTGTCCATTCCGCCCGTGACCCCGCGAGTGATCCCTGACAGGTGATGAATTGGCAGCGGCGGCGGCGGCGGCGGCGCGCGGGCCAGGCCGCGGCGGGGCCGGAGCCGGAGCCCGGGAGCAGACTCTCTGGCGCCAGGCGCGTGACGCCGCCCATTCACGCCGCCCTGCAGCCTTGTCCTCGCGGCGCCGCTCAGGCGGCTGCCATGGCAACCGCGCCGTCACTCAGCGCGCGCGCCCAGCTGATCAATGCCTGCGAGGCCCGGCAGTCCCAGGCTCGCCCCGGCCCGGCCGCCGGCCCGCGCGCACCTGCAGCCGCTGCACGTCTTAAGTTTCGAGTGATTTGGGGAAGGAAGGAGGACCCAGAAGAAAAGAAAAGAGTTGGGGCGGGGCGGGGCGGGGGGGGGGGGGGAGGCCGGGGTGAGGGGAGGAAGAGACGACGAAGGAAAAATGCCGGGAGAGGGAGAAGAAAGAAATCTTCCTTTTGCAAAAGGAGGCATAATATGGCTTAGAGGTTGCCAAAGCAAAAGGTTTTGCTTTATTTTGTTTTTGCAACCGAGGCGTTCGGGGTGGGGCTGGCGCGAGAGAAGGGTGGATGGGGAGAAGGTCACTGTCTTAGCGCATGGCGAGATTGATTTATTCCTTTGGATGATTTCAGTTTCTCGCCGGATGGCTTTGATGCTGGACTCCTAAAAATACCTTTTTGAAAGACTGAAAGACCCCACCCCCGCCTCCACACCGTCCTACTGCCTAACTCCTCGGAACCCTGGGAGGTTGCGCATAAACCATTAATTTTTTTTTTCCAGAACAGTCCCTATCTCTGCCCTGGGGGAGCCGGGAAGATGTGCAGCCCCAGCCCTCGTCCTCAGCGGAGCCTCGCGCGCGCAGAGCCTAGCGCGATTCGCGCCCTCATTACCACTACAAAGCGCGGGCCAGACCAATCCCCTTTCTAATGCACCATTTTCGACTGAGAACATCGAGAGGCCAGAAACTTCCAAGTCAGCTTGCAGACGCAGACGCCTCCTGGGTCCTGGCTTTAAGAACCAGATGCCAGCATTCCCGGACAGTTTATGGCATCCGGATCCCTCAAGGGTGCTCATCTTCAGTTGAGAGTGTTAGTAGCAATTATTTATCGTCTGCCTTGGAGAAGAGTTCCTGAACATAAATGTCCTCTGCTGGCTCTAAAGCTGGGGGCGGAGGCTGTGTGTTGTGGGGTGGGGGTTGGGGGGGCGAATGTTCCCGGTCCTGTTATCTGGTTTAGCAGCATTTGTTGTGGTTTTCGAGGAAACGGCATCTGGATTACATAAGGATTCAAGTTTTTGCTTTACTTGTTTATTTAATACCTTGGCAAGAGGGAGCCCTTACCCTGAAACCAGATAACCGATTTTGGGTTTAAAACAGGCTTAGATGAAGGGCCACTCGAGGGGAAGAAAATGAGCAAAGCCACAAAAAGCAAACGAGGGAATGTTTATTTTTCTCTTTTTGGATATTTTTGAAGACCTGCCTAACCTCTTAAACTTTTTGTCGCACACAGCTAATAAACGGCATTAACAAAGCGTTTCAACGACTACCACGGCTTAACAGTGGCTCCTCCCCTGCCCTGCCACCATTCGGGCCGTAATTCCTTCCAGGATTCCCGCACCGTCCTGTGTGCCCAGAGCTCTCTAGAGCACCAGGTAGAACTCCGTGCTCAATCCAATTGCTTGCAAACTTCTGATCCCCTTTTAGGGAGATCACTTTTCAGCTTGGTTCAAAGAAAGCAAAGTTTGGGAAGTTTGGCGGAGGGGCCGATTTAACTACGGGCACTGCAAATATTTTGTTACAAATGCTGTGAAGTGCCCCGATTTGTGGCTGCGTTTAGTTTTCACAAAGGATTTTCCTGTGTCTTTTGTTCCGGTCCCCACATTAAAAAAGAAAATTAACTTGAGCGAGAGATGAGGTCTTGGAAAACAATCTTGGGCCGCCTGCGAGCTGGCGGGAGCAGGGCTGGCGTCGCCGCGTCTGCGCCGCCCCGAGGCGCGAGTCTTGGGGTCCGGCCACCGCAGGGAGCCTAGGTCATGCAGGGACCCCCCTCCATCCGCTGTGCACTCCCGCGCCACAGCGCAGCACCCAGGCCGCCCCCCTCTGCCCGCCAGCGTCCGTGGGAATCCACCCCAGCCAGCGACAAGGGCGGGCTTGTCCGGAATCAAACTGCATCTTAATATTATAATGCGGCACCAAAAGCAAAACCCGAGGCCCGGCTTGCAGACCCTAACAAGAAACACATTGTGTGCGCTTTTTCTTTTTTGGCTCAAGCGACATTCGCGCGCCGGCCCCTCCGCAGTGAGCCAAGTCCATGACTTCAGTGAGGAGGAACCCGCCTGCCTCGCACCACGTGCTCTCCCAGCTGGGGCAGCCACCCTGCTGCGCCCTGCGAGCCGCGTCCAGGTCCCTGGGAAGGGCTAGGGCCTGGCCGGGACGCACTTGTCATGGGCACAGGACAGCGCTTTGGGGCACAGCCCTTTCTCGGCCAGGGAGGCAGGCGAACCCATCGCCCGGGCACTGGTATCACCCAGGCGGCGCCAGCGCAAGTTGGCTGGTGGACAAATTTTTCAATAGTTTGAACTCCTTCTTCCCCTTGCCGCATCTTTAAGGCGTTTACTCCCAGATTCAGCCTTCTCCTTTTAATAATGACAGTTTGCAGACTTCTCCTCTCTAGTTAGAGGGAGTGCGTGCGCGGGTCCTGCAAAACTCTAGCTGCACGTCACCCTGAACCATTCTGCGGGAGGGGCAGGACCTAAGGCTGCATCTCCAGGAGGGAACGTGGAGAGACAGCGTGGGCGGAGGGGACTTGGAGGCGTTCCTGGAGGGGCAGTCCTAGGCACGGGGCGATGGATTTGCGCTCTAGCTGGTGGAGCGCACATCGCCCTGGTTAGCGCTGTGGTGGGTCCTGGGCTCTTCCCGGCCTCTTCCTGCCTCTGCTGACACCGGGGACTGCCCTTCATCGGTACTCCGCAGAAAAGGCTGGGTAAATTAAGGCGCACATTTAATTTTAACTATCATGCCTGACTTTCTAGGATTCTGTGTGAAGAATACAGAGACAGATGTTACATTTCAAAGAAAAAAGGGCGACACGACTTCCCTCTTTAAGGAGAGCGTAAACATGCACTTTAGGTAAAAGCTAATCTTTTACACGCCTGTGCACAGCACACCTCTTTTGCTGTTCGCCTTGACCCCAAGAGTTTGGAAAGACTGCCCCCATTTCAGAGAGGAAGAAACGCAGGCACACATGAATGACAGACTTCTCTGTGGTGGCCTAGACTCCAGCCAATACTTCCGGGACAACCTGCCATCGTGCATAGATGTGTAACCTTGACTCCGGGTGGGGCATTGATTACTCTTTTAACCTTGGAAGGTGTTCCAGTCTTGGACGACCGGATTGCCAAGAGCCAGGAATCTGTGAAAACAGTTTGTTCTCATTTTTCTCCTAAGTTAACACTGAGTGACTGAGTTTAACCCTTTGTTAACTAAAGGTCAACTGACATCTTAGAACTTTTCAAACCTTAGTATATGTAAGAAACCCATGTTTACACCCTGAGTTCTGTGACCACCTGTATAAATTCTGATTCAGTAGGTTTGGTGAGCAGCCCACGATACAGCGTTTTAAGCAAGCATGGCGAGGAGATGCTGATACCGGTGGCGCAATGACCACAATCTGAGAAGCTTCGGACAAGTAATTGGCCTCTTAAATGAGCCCTGCAGCAGGCAGACTGCTGGGTGAGAATGAGCCTACTTGGACCCTTTAAGGCAGCAGTCCCCAACCGTTTTGGCACCAGGAACCAGTTTAGTGGAAGACCATTTTTCCAATGAGGGGTTGGGAGGGTTGACGGATTGGGGCTGAGGGATGGGTGATGGGTACTAGGGGTATGGTTTCAGGATGAAACCCTTCCACTTCAGATCATCAGGCATTAGATTCTCCTAAGGAGCCCACAACCTAGATCCCTGGCATATGCAGTTCACAGTAGGGTTTGCGCTCCTATGAGAACTAATGCTGTGGCTGATCTGACAGGAGGTGGAGCTCAGAGAGTAATGCTCATTCACTGCTCACCTCCTGCTCTGCCAGGGATTCCTAACAGGCCACGGACAATTACCTACCAGCACACTGCCTGGGGTTTTGGGGACCCTAGCTTTAAGGAACTGTACATTTGTTTCTAGAAATTCAAGAGAAGGAAAATATGTTATACTTACCCACATTTTCTCTTTTTCATTTGTTGTTTTTTCCTTCCTGATAGTCCATTATTCTCTCTTTGATTAATTTCTTCTGTTTCAAGAGCATTTTTTGGACAGTCTTTTAGAGTAGGTGTGTTGGTGACATGTTCCCTTAGTTTTCCTGCATCTTAAGTCTTGTTC
Source organism: Piliocolobus tephrosceles (assembly GCF_002776525.5). Taxonomy (NCBI): domain Eukaryota; kingdom Metazoa; phylum Chordata; class Mammalia; order Primates; family Cercopithecidae; genus Piliocolobus; species Piliocolobus tephrosceles. Next base: position 8,440,424 of record NC_045448.1, on the reverse strand, counting down.
TTCAGTCCTGCAGAATATTTTTGCGGGATATAGAATTTGGGGTTGACAGTGTTTTTTCATTTTAGCACCTGACATACTGTGGTACTTTCTTCCTTCTGTCAAGATTTCTCTTGACGAAATCTGATTTCTCATATGAAATCTGCTGCTGTTTGAATTGCTTTTTCCCCAATGTCAGTAAGGTGTGTTTTCTCTCTCCTTGATTTATTTGTCTTTCATTTTTGGAAATTTGCCTGTGATCAACTTGGCATGGATTTCTTTAGGTTTATTCTGTTTGAGGTTCTCTTGGCTTCTTTTGCCAAACTTGGGAAATTTTCACCCATTATTTCTTCACATACTTTTTCAGCCCTGCCCTCTTTCTCTTCCCTTTCCAGAACTCCAATGACACTGATATTAGATCTTTTATTACAATCCCAGAGGTCCCTGAGGCTATGTTAATATATTATTTAAAAATCTGTTTTCTCTCTGTTGTTCAGTTGGGCAATTTCTGTTGTTCTATCTTCGGGTTCACAGATGGTTTCCTCTGTCCTCTCCACTGTGCTTTTGAGTCCATTCAATGAGTTTTTGCTTTGGTTACTGTATTTTTCAGTTTTAAAATTTCCCTTTCATTCTTCTTTACAGCTTCTGCTTCTTTGCTGAGTTTTCTATTTTTCATGTTTTTTTTTTTTGCCTGTTCATAATCACCCGTTAGAGGATTTTTCTGATGGCTCCTGCAGAGTCTTTGTCAGATTATTCCAACATCTGTGTCACCTCAGTGTTGGCAACTGTTGATTGTCTTATCTCGTTCAAGTTGAGCTTTTCTTGGTTCTTGGAATGATGAATGATTTTTTCTTTTTTCTTGAAACGTGGGCGTTTTGGGAGTTATGCTATGATCTAGAGCTTATTTAAATCTTCTATTATAGTGGCCTCTGCTGCCACCACCCTGGCTTGGGAGGAGGTGCTCCTCACGTGGCCTCCAGTGACACTGGGGTGGAGGCATCTTGCCACTGGAAGGTGACGAATGTCCCAGTTCTTACTCAGCCTTGACAACCCCAGTGGGGAGAGGGCAGTGCTGATTATCCCCTGGGTGATGGATGGGGTGGGTAGTGTAGGTGTTTGGGCTCCCAGGTGGCCTCTGCTGATGCTCTGTTGAGAGAGCTCATTGCTGTCCTGCAGGGATGACTGTCTGCTCCCCACCGCACCCTCTCTGACACCATCGTGTTGTTCAGGGTGGCGTCTCCTGACAGCAGACTGAGGGGGTCTGTCTAGCTCTCCACTCCTCTTTGCTGATGGGGTTGGAGTTGGGGCCACTGTCTTTTCTCTGGTGTTTGGTTGTAGTGGGACGATTATGGTCCGAAAGGTTTTGGTTTCTTGGCTTCTCTCTTACAGTCACCATGTAACAAATGCAGACATCTCTGAGATCACCATGCAGTGAGGAAGTCCAAGCTGGTGGCATGAAGAGGCCACATGGAAAGGGCTAAAAAAGGGGCCAGCCTCAGTCATCCCAGCTAAGCACCTGGCTAGGAGTAAAGGAGGACCCCATGGATATCCAGCCCGGTAAGATGACCTCAGCCCCAACCACCAACTGACCATGTACACAAGACATCGTGAGTGAGGCTGCCCACTGGAGCCTGGCCAGTAGGACTGTAGAGTAACTCATTGTCGTAAGCCAGTATGTTTGGGGGTGATTTGTTTTATAAAGTGGCCCCCAAAAGAGGAATTGGGGGTACAGAGTTTCTAGGTACAATCTTGTGCATTCATTGTAGTTGTAATCATTGATAATTTGTGGGTTTTTCCTGAAAGTTTTATGACAACATGATTTATAGTGCATAAAAATATCCCTACATCCAACAAACCTGCGTTTTTTCTTTCTTTTTTTTTTTTTTTTGAGACAGGGTCTCATTCTGTTGCCCAGGCTGGAGTACAGTGGCATGATCACAGCTCACTGCAGCCTCAACCTTTTGGGCTCAAGCAATCCTCCCACCTCAGCCTCCCAAGTAGCTGGGACGACAGGCTTGTATCACTGCACCCAGCTATTTTTTCTTTTTTGAGACAGGGTTTCACTCCTGTCACCCAGGCTGGAGTGCAGTGGTGCAATAGCTCACTGCAACCTCTACCTCCTGGGCTCAAGCAATTCTGCTGCCTTAGTCCCCTGAGTAGCTGGGACTATAGGCACATGCCACTGCACCTGGCTCATTTTTGTATTTTTTGAGACGAGGTTTCGTCACGTTGCCTTGGCTGGTCTTAAACTCCCGAGCTCAAGTGGTCCTCCTGCCTTGGCCTCCCAAAGTGTTGGGATTACAGATGTGAGCCACTGCACCTGGCTAATTTTTGTATTTTTTTGTAGAGATGGATTTTCACCACGTTACCCAGCTGGTCTTGAACTTCTGGGGTCAAGTCATCTGCCTGTCTCAGCCTCCCAAAGTGCTGGGATTACAGGCATCACTGCACCCCGCCTAAAGTGCCTGAATTTTAAAAGGAATACAGGTTTTATTTGACATATGTCTAGTATATTCTCAGGATTTTTTTTTAACCGATAAGAACTCCTACCAACTATCCGCGAAGATACAGAATTTATAACCCTATGCGATGACTGTATGTTTTGAATCAAAACCAAGTATGTTGAATGGTTACCATCTCAGGGGCCCTGGAGACACAAGGAAGCCTCACTGGTGAGAGGTGGCTGCCTGTGGGCCGCGCGGTTTCCCGGAAAGGCAGTGAGAGCATCTGGTACCTCTAGACACTGCAGAAACAGTGTCACAGAAACATCTCAGAGGCGTCACTTCTCTTTATCAAGATTTTAAAGTGATTTCAACATTAAAAAAAAAAAAACAATGTAAAGAATTTGAGTGTGGAGTGATGATCCTGCTTCCAGGTTAGGATCAGGCTCTTCCTCCCATTGTCTTTTTGATTTAAGGTGCAGGGACTCCTGGGATGGTGTTGCCCAGTGACACAATCCCAGTGTGGCCATTTCTGATCCCGAGAAAGCAGTCGGGAGTGGGTGGCTGCAGTTACAGTTCATCGAGTCCTGCTAGTTCAAGTCATGAGTCCTGAATTCCCTGGGAGGAGCCACTAAAGAAATGCAGAAGAGGGAAATCCTTGCAATAAAGTGGGATGAGGTTCTTTGGTTGCTGCTGTTACGGGGGTGGGGTGCATGTTGGGACCTGGGGGTGAGGCTGAGGGCTCCGCCAGCCTGTCCCTCCCTGATCCTGAGCTCTTGGTTCCCACCCAGCCCGTTGTTTCTTCTTCTCTGGGAGCACCTGCACCCCCCGTTTGCGGCGTGTCCTGGGGTGAGTCACGTGAGCCCCAGGTTCCCATATGTAAAGGGTGGGCAACGCTCCCTCACCTGCTTCTCCACTCAGCCCTTACAAAGCCCTCAGACGGAGACTGCTGCTTTCATATCTTGCAGGCCAGCAAACTGCCAGTGGGAAGGGTGCCCAGGTAACCTGCCCACGTGAGGACGGCCAGGAGATGGCGGAACCAGAATCTAAGCCCACTCCCATCTGACTTCAACGTCTGTGCCCCTGATGTTTGCACCGAGTCACCTCCTAAGACTTTCTGAAACTGGATCACATCCATTCATCTCTGAGAGAAATGCAAGCTTTAAAAAGGGAAATATTTCCTATGGATATTTTACAATAGTTCCAAAACATGAAAGTTTTAAATAAAATATTCTTAACCGTCCTCACCACATCTTCAGGTTCCCTTACAGCTACTATGTTTTGATGATTGCCCATTAGAAAAATAGACTATGCTTTCTGTAGGTTTTAAAGGAATGGTGGTGGAATAGGGAGCATTCCTGGAACACGTCCTGCCTGCGGGTACGCCTCTGACCACTGGACCAGGCCAGAAGAGCCCATGTGTTGGCTGCTTTGGGATCCCGGCACTGCCAGTGGCAGGTGGGCTATGACCCAGGGAGAGAACATAGCCTTTTGCATTCTGTTGCCCCATTTGAAAATGGAGATGATAGTGGTGCCACCCTCAGTGTTATTTTGAGGATTTGAGTGTATCTCAGACGTTGTACCTGAAAAAATATAAATGCTCAGTAAATACGGTTGCCAGATAAAATGCAGGAAACCTATTTAAATTTAAGTTTTGGCTGGACAATGAATAGAATAATTTTTTTTTTAGTATGAGTATGTCCTTATATTTTATCTGCTAAATTTAGCAACCTCCTCAGTAAATGATCACTACAATTGCAAAATCTCCGTATGACAAATGTAGTAAATCTGTAAAGAAATAGGAACTTGCATTTATTTTTACTAAGCTCTGACTGGTTAAGATAACTGGGCAAGAGAAGATATGTTCGACTAAACTTGCAGAATGTAGAGTACAGAGATTCAAATTTGAAGTCCTTATAGGACTGGAATGGCCAGAGGCGAACTCTAGAGAGCTTATGTAAAGGGTCCCGATTTCAAAAGTTCCTCAGAGACTTAAATGGGCCCACAGACTCCTCCTGTATCCCTGCATAAGCCAGCTCGTTATATCAGTTATAAGTTGATTTCCAGAGAAATATACCCTGGAGGTCCCTCTCCCACTTGAAATAGGACTGGCCAATCTAGATGTCCCCCAGGTGATGTTGACTCAAGTATAGCTCCATAAATTGGAGAATCTATTCAAGAAAACAAGCAAAAGTGTTTGTGACTGAAGTTAGCTAATGCCAGCTGGTATCTTGAAGAAATCCAGATCTCTCACATGCTAGTTTATTTCTTAGTGTAAAATGTGTATTATTGATGGGCAGACAGCTCTCATTCAAGCAGTGACAGATGCAAGCTCTTCCCATTTTTGTGGCCTCGTTGTATTCAGTGTGTGGCTTCCAAGGTGCCTGGGATCATCTCCACCAAGACTAAGGAAGAGGAAAGAGCTTGGAGAACTGCACTTGGCTGGTTTGTATGGATCAGGCAGGGAATTGGCTCCAACACATTAGCTCACATTCCATTGGTTAGAACTGGGTTTCTCAACTATTAGTACAGGGTGAGTGTAGGGTTTTGGCACCATGGGCATTTGAGCTGGCCAAAGGCTAATCAGGGTTAGAACAAAGCCACAAAGCCTGTGAATAGTGTGTATTGTTGTGAGGGGCTGTCCTATGCATTGTGGAATGTTCGGCAGGATGCTCTCTGGCCTCAGAGACTCAGTAGCTTCCCATGGAACTCTCCTCTCTCTTCCAGTTGTGACAACCACAGATGCCTCCTCTCCAGACGTTGCTAGATGTCCCCTGGGAGGCAAAATTGTCCTGGTTGAAAACCACTGTGTTAGAACTCGGTCACATGGCCACACCTAACTGCAAGGGAGGCTGGAAGATCTAGAAGAGTAGTATGCCAGGAAGAAAATAAAAATGATTTAGAGGCTGCTGGCCAGTCACTTTCAGTGACCTTCAGCATACTGGTTCCTCTGCAGCTATGGGGATACTTGTGCCTGTTTCTGACTGTTTCCTGTGTGAGGGGACATAGTGAGAACTGGAGGGGTGACATGTTGGACTTGGGTAGGGTGAAGAGGATTGGAAATCACCATGATGTTTGGCAGCATTGAATGTTTATGACTATTTGAATAGTTGTGACAAGGGGACAGTGAAGGAGGAAATAACCATTTTTGAATACCCTTTTACAGTTTGCAAAGCACTTTTAAAGGTAAGAATGAATTCCTAGACCATATTAGGGTGAGAATGGACATTGTTGGCTCCCATATCATTGGGCAGGGGCTTTGAGATCTTTGTCTTAAAAAGGCAGATTGGATTTGGAGTAGGAGAAATGTAAAGACCTGTATCTGAGTGTGTTTGCAGAGGGGAATTGTCATTTGGAAGCATAAGAAAGGGGATGGTCCATTGGCACATATGGTACATTGTGTTTTCATATAATTATACCTGAATGAAAGCAAGAGGAAATGTGTAGGAAGCTGTTTATGTAGTCCTTTTAATAATGTTTACATGAGTTAATGAACATGCAAACGTATCTGATGAAAACCTGTCAGTAGTGAAACAGCCTTGTGAAGAATCGGATCTTACCTCAGGCTGGAAAAAAGGACAGGTTTTCCAAGATCACAAATTGCAGCCAGTGTGAATAGTAGCACAAATGACTTTGAGCTTTAAGATATCCATCCATCCATCCATCCATCCATC
>NC_045448.1:8364679-8434323 GCF_002776525.5 Piliocolobus tephrosceles | reverse complement strand
ATCCATCCATCCATCCATCCATCCATCCATCCATCCATCCACTCATCCATCCCTTCATCAGTCCATCTGTCCATTCATCCATCCATCCATCCATCCATCCACTCATTCATCCCTTCATCCATCCATCCATTCCTTCATCCACTCATCCCTTCATCTGTCCGTCTACCATGCATTCGCCCCTTCATCCATCTATTCATTTATCCATCCATCCATCCATCCTTCCATTCATCCTTCCATGTGTTCAGCAAGTATTTACTGAACACCTATTATGCGCCAAGCGCTCTCCTCAGAACTCAGGAAATACCAGTAAACAAAACCAACAAAAATCCCTCACCACCTGGATATTACATTTTGATGGGAAGAGACAAATAAAATTGGTGAGTGAATCACATAGGTTATTAGAAGGTGATAAAAGTGTAGGTGATAAAGGAGAAGTGCCAGGAGCAAGGATTGGGTACAGTTGTGAATAAGGTGGCACCAATAGGTTGCACGGAGAAGATGACATTTGCACAGAGACTTGAAGAAAGCAAGGAGAGAACATGACTATCTGGAGAACAGCATTTGTGGAAGAGGGGACAGCCAGTCTAAAAGTCCAAGGCATGAGTGCCTGGTGCGTACACGGAACATCAAGGAGGCCAGGGTGGCAGAAATGCGGTGGGTCCAGGAAGAAAATAGGAATAAGTGTAGGAAGGTAGTGGTGTGCAGTGGGGTGGCGTGGGGGTGGAATTGTGGCAGACAGATGGTGTTGGTATAAGGCCTCTTGGCCCTTTTGTTTACCATGGTGCAACAGACCCGTGAGATCGGCAAAAATTAAAAAGTCTGACAACAGAAAATCTGGAAATCTGGTGAGGATGTGGAGCACTGGGAATTCTCCAGTACTGCCAGGGGCCATGGGCATCGATCCCACCACACTGGAATGCAAAGGGGCATTCTGAGTAGAACTGAACATCTGCCCATCCTTGACCCCACAGTTCCAGCCATGGGCATGCGAATGAACGTGCACACGTGTTGACTGCAGCATTTGTTTGTAATTATGAAAACATCTAAGTTTCCATATATGGGAAAGGGGATAACATGGGAGTGCCCTACAGTGGAGTTCTAGGGAGCAGTAAAAATAAATGGATTAGAGCTGTACACGTCAAAATGGATGAAGATAAAAGACATGAGGATGGGAGAACACCTGGCCACAGAAGTATATGTCCTGTATGATGCTGGTATATCCAGAGCGTTCAAACAAACAACACAACACTACTCATTGTTTCCAACATGAGTATGAAAGTATGGAGCAGTGCAGAGGGCCAGGAGTGCTGAATCCAGATGGTTACTTCTCCAGGCAAGGGCCGAGGACCGGGGCTGGAGGTTTACTCCAGGAGCTTCAGTGGCGCATACTGAATGTGCTGTTTCTCGGGCTGGGGGACAGAGACGTGCATGCTGTTATATGCTCTATACTGAAGTGATTATATAACAATATACTAATTTATCATGTAATAAATTTGACCAGAAAAAAAAAAAACTATTCTGTGACAGCTTCCATGACTGGATTTCACGTAGGTTTCTAAGCAGAGAATCCGAAAAAACCAAAGGAGCGGGGAAGGAAAGCCTTTCGGGTGTTCCGGGAGTGCCCCTTTGCTTGGGCTACTCTATTAGAGTCGAGAAAACTTGGGACTTGTGACAACTGGAGTCAACCTGGGATCCTGGCACCAAATGCCAGCAGAAACAATCCTGCCCCCCTCAGAAGATGAGATGAGGTTCTTTCTGGAACATGAGTGCTGTTCGAGAGCTTCAGGTAGGAAGCCCAGTCGTCCTTACCCTGCGTGGCCCACCAGGACCATGAATGGGGTCAGCCTCAGGGAGCTATGAGCCTGGTGTCTGAGACACAGCTTGGGCCTTTGTACTGCTGGAAGCACAGGGAACGCTGAGGGTTGATCAACTGCCCAGCAAAGACAAACTGGCATGCTCATCAGTGTGAGAACAAAGCCACAAGACCTAGGAGTGGCATTTTGCAGATCTGCTGTTTTTTAAAAAAAACTTGTGCTTGAATGTGTATAACATAAAATTTACCATTTAAGCCTTTGTGTGTGTGTGTGTGTGTGTGTGTGTGTGTGTGTGTGTGTGTTTTGAGACGGTGTCTCACTCTGTGGCCTGGCTGGAGGGCAGTAGCTCACTGCAACCTTCACCTCCCAGGTTCGAGCGATCCATCTGCCTCAGCCTCCCAAAGGGCTGGGATTACAGGCATGAATCACCACACCTGGCCCATTTAAGCCATTTTAAAATGGACAATCAGTGGCATTAAGTGCATTCACATTCTGCCGCCATCACCACCATCGACCTCTGGAACTTTTTCATCTTCCCCAATGGAAACTCTGCCCATTAAACACCCACTCCCCATTCCCCTCCCTCGCATCTCCTGGCAACCACCCTTCTACTTCCTGTCTCCACGAATGTGACTACTTGAGATACCTGTAAGCAGAGTCATACAGGATTTGTTCTTTTGTGTCAGATCTGGGGTTCGTGTGCTGAAGGAAACTGCATGCAAACTTCTGTGTGAGTGGAGAGAGAACCTGTGTCTTGAGTGTCAAAGGAGTTTCTGCCCCAAGAGAACTTAGAGTTACCAGGGTGGAGCCTTGACTTTTTGGAGGAACGTGTCAGAAGATGTGCTCACTCACTTCCCTGGATTCATTGATATTGCCAGTGTGAGAATGGCTAACTCAAGGCCCAAGTGTGGCCACTCTTCACGCAGGCCTGGTGGAGCCTTGCTGCTGCTCAGAATCCTCTTCTTTTTTTTTGAGACGGAGTCTCACTCTGTCACCCAGGCTGGAGTGCGGTGGAGCAGTCTTGGCTCACTGCAAGCTCCGCCTCCTAGGTTCACGCCATTCTCCTGCCTTAGCCTCCCGAGTAGCTGGGACTACAGGCGCCCGCCACCATGCCCGGCTAATGTTTTTTGTTTTTAGTAGACGGGGTTGCACCATGTTAGCTAGAATGGTCTCAATCTCCTAATCTCGTGATCCGCCCCCTCGGCCTCCCAAAGTGCTGGGATTACAGGCGTGAGCCACCGCGCCCGGCCCAGAATCCTTCTTAACACTGTGCGGGCAGCCACAGCCACCTGATAGGCCCTGTGGAGGAAACATTTGCCATCTGTGGTCTGTGGCATGTAAGTTACTTTGAAAACTGGAGGTAACACAGTCTGAAGCATTCACATGACTTCTTTGGGCCCTTAAGGTAAGTCAGCGGATGTGTGACAAGTGCTTGGAACCTCCCCGGCTGGGGGCTCCCTTGCCTAGAGACCAGCTCCTTCCCATGCCATGCCTGTCTTCCAGGGCCCGTGACTTCGGGTCTCATTCCATGAAGACGACACACTCCATTTCTCTTGGGTCTTTTTTTTTTTTTTTGAGACAGGGTCTTGCTGTGTCACCTAGGCTGGAGTGCAGTGGTGCAATCATAGCTTACTGCAGCCTCAGCTTCGTGGGCTCAAGTGATCCTCCTGCCTCGACCTCCCAAAGTGCTGGAATTACTCCAGCCTCTCCTGGGTCTTTGAAGTCTATGCCTGTCCAGGGCTGATGCTCGCTAATCTGGAAGTTTTCTCCGCAGTGTGAGTAGTTTTTCAGTCTCCCCTCGAGCGGTGATGCTAAGTCCCCTTCATGGAGTTTGCTGTTCATTTCTCTGCTCACAAGGATTAGAACTTGATAGCAGTGAGGAGGAGGGCGTCAGGCACTGGCTTGGCCGGCACGAGGGTTTCACTTAGCCCTGAGCACGCCCTGAGAAAGCAGCTGCGCTTCAGGCTCCATGTGACCTGAGGAAGAAGCTGAGAGGCAGAGGCGAGCAACACGTCTGAGGCTGCAGAGCCACCAAGAGACCAGGGAGCAAAGCCACAGCACCCGTCCTGCTCCCTTTTTTCAGTCAAGTATGAGGAAAATAGTGAGGAAAGTTATTCTCAGGTGGAGCGGGACAACAAAAACCCATAACAACCTTCTCATGTCGACTCAGAACTGACGGTCATCTGGACGGTAATGGGATTTTACTCTTGTGTTCTTGAAAGCTCTGCCAGGAAAAACCTCACTAGAATGGCCTGGAAGCTGCTGGAAAATATGGATTTTTAGGCCCGCCCCCACCCCTGCCTATCCCATGAGAATCTGTGGTAGAGTAGGGAGTAGGCCAAGGAATTTAAAATTTTCACAAGATTCCTGGGCACTCCTTGAATCATGCCCGGAGAAACACTCTGCAGACCCTCAGCTTCTTAACGGAGGTAGTGATACTGTTTGGCTGTGTCCCCACCCAAATCTCATCTTGAATTGTCATCCCCATCATCTCCATTATCCCCACATGTCAAGGGAGAGACCAGGTGGAGGTAATTGAATCATGGGGGCGTTTCCCCCATGCTGTTCACCTGAGAGTGAGTGAGTTCTCGCGAGGTCTGATGGTTTTATAAGTGTTTGGTAGTTTCTCCTGCATGCATTTTCCCTCCTGCTGCCTTGTGAAGAAGGTGCCTGGCTTTCCCCTTCACCTTCTGCCATGATTGTAAGTTTCCTGAGGCCTCCCAGCCACGCAGAACTGTGAGTCAATGAAACCTCTTTCCTTTCGAAATGACCCAGTCTCGGGCAGTTGTTTATAGCAGTGTGAGAACAGCCTCATACAGGTGGAAGGGTGGCTTTGGAACCTGCATTTTAGACAAGATTCCTCAGCTGATTCTTAAGCACACACCACCTGGGAGCCGCTGTCTTCAGGCACTCATCAGGCACCCAGCAGCAGCGGTTTAGCTTTTCCTGACATTTTGTGCTTATCGCTAGTCACAGCCATATGGTGATGGAAAGTGGCCATTTTATGATAGAATGGAGGTCCTAACTGTTGGAGACATTGCAGGAGCTGCAGGAATTAACCTGTCACATGTTTCATTGAAAAACATAATTTATCATCAAAATGAATAAGTTCTTTCACTTTTGAATGTAAATCATATACTATTAGAATGAAGGATACATTTAAAAAATACTAAATTGAAGCAGTCTTTGTGTTTTGATGGTGACTGAGTTCTGCTTTGCGTTTTTGTTACCATTTCGATCCTTGAGTTTCTTTGGTCCTGTTCATTGCGCTGGCTCCAACTCGGCTTTTTTTCCTCTGTAGGCAAACTTCTAGTGCATACAATCCCAACACGATCGTGGTGTTCTGTAAGAGCCTCTGTGCTCCAGTCAGTTGGGGCACCCATCTGGGTCTGACTCCCAGCTCTGTCTTTTCCTCCTTCAGGAGGCAGGGAGGCACTGTGCCTGTCCCAGCCGCCTCTAATGACCTCCCTCAGGACTTCTCTAGGTGAGACTCAGCGTGACTCAGCAACCAGACTTTTTCTGGGAGCCAGAATATTTTGCCACACAACCAACATATGGTAAACATTCACACTGCCTGAGCACAATAATTGTAAATTAAACATGCCAGGGAAAAGAAAAACGCCTAGATCTCCTCACAAACGGAGAGATCCTCAGCTCAAGAATGAGAACAAGTTGACAAAGCCATCCCCCTCCACCCCCACTCTGCTCCCTGGAGCTGCCGAGGGGATCTGTTGCTCAGAAGGTGGCCCTGAGAGAGCAGAGGAGACACAGGACGCCAGGGTCTATGTGGAGAGGGGTGGAGGGACATGTCTCCTCAGTTTAAAGACAAAACAGATGTGGTCCCAGCTACTCTGGAAGCTGAGGCAGGAGAATCGCTTGAACCGAGGAGGCAGAGGTTGCAGTGAGCCAAGATTGTGCCCCCGCACTCCAGCCTGGGAGACAGAGTGAGACCCTGTCTCAAAAACAAATGAAAACATAAAACAGAGTGCTAAGAAGGAAGCGGCTCTGTTTGTTTGAAGTACTTGCCACCGTGGCTGGATCAGCTTTTATATATTCGCAGGAAGCAGTGCAGTTATTCCCAATTTTTAAGTTTGGTGGACTTTCCCCTTTTTTTTCTTTCTCAGCCGTATGGAGGTGTGGCAATTACGAAAGACCAGGGCAGACACGGACATTTGGCAGCCTCCACAAATGGGATTTCAATGCTGTGAGTCCTGTGGTGGGGCCGTCCTGGTTCTGCTCTTTGGAACGTAGCTGCTGGGAGCCCCTCTTCTCTCTGCATTCCTAGGCTCATGGTGTTGTGCCTCTGGGAAAGGGCAGCCTGTTAGAAGCAGGTGGTGCGGGCTGGCTTCCTCGTCTGAGACGCCGCTTGGCATTTGGTGTTCGCGTGACAAAGAATGCGCTGTATCCCCACCTTTCAGAGCCTGCAGTTTTCTTCCCCTGAAGTAGTTTGTTCTGCTTTGGAAGATGTTGCTTTTTAGGTTCTAAAGTGGAGTTTGAAGGTTGGAAGAGTTTGTGTTTTTGTTATTGTTTTATTTTAAATGTCTCGGTTCTGTGCTGATGGTTTTAAGGATCTGGGAGTGAGGAGTGAGGGAGAGAATGTGTGAGTGGAGATGTTTTGAGGGATGCTCCAACCTCAGGGTCAAGGTTGGCCATGAAGGCAGGGGGCTTAGGCGCCCTTCCTGGGTCATGCTGTCCCCTGCTGGCCTGCTGCGGCTCTCAATACAGCACCAGTGAGCACTGGAACACCCTTGTATAATAGGCTTCCTGGAAGAAGGGCCTCCCTCGTTTGCCCTTTGCAACCCTGTTCCTCTAACGTGAGAGGGCATGGCCCAGAGCATTGAAGGAATGAAGGCAGGAGACGCACCTGCAAGGCGAATGGAAAATCCTCACATCCACCTATTCACTGATTCGCTTTTTAAAATAAGAGATCAGTGTCTCCAGTGTACCCCAAGTCAGTGAGCATGGGACATTGAGAAGATCCAAGTATATGCTAGTATACTGGAAACTAGTTGGGCAAGTAAGCCCAGGCAGGAGTAAGAGAGGAAGAAGGTGGCGTGGACACGGAGGTACAAGACCCCCAGAGCTGCACGCAGGCTGGAGCCATCTACATGTGGGTCTGCAGCACCACGCAGTGACAGCAAACATTATTTGATGCTGTAGGGAGCAAGGAAACATCTGTAATCAATTGCCTCTTTAAAAGTGTGGTCCCCACAGGGTTGGAGTTTTATTTTGTTGGTTTTTAACTGACAGTACCTTTTCTGAGTTTGTTTCAGGAAAAAAAAAATGTGAGTTCTGATTTTTCTTCCCCAGTTGACCTGGGGCTGTGCCCTCTTCCCTGTGGATAGTCACTCCCACCCTGGCCTGAGATTGGATGTCAGCCCCGCCTCTGTGAGCCCTGCCAGCCCCCTCTGCTCACGGCAGCTGCACTCTGATGTCCAGACCCCTCGACCGGCCTGAAGCCTGTGAGGGTCCACCCAGCCCACTGTCCAGCCTCAGCTTCCATCCCCTGCTCCTCTCCCATGATGCTCCAGCCACACACACCTGCTGTTCCCGGGACAGCCCTGGGTGGATGTTTACTCCTGCCCCCTCCTCTTCCTGGAACACTGTTATCCTCCCCTTCACTGCTTGGCTGACCCTTCTCTGTCCTTGAAGCCTCAGATATCACTTCCTTTGAAACCGTCCCTGCTCCCCCTGGGCTGGATGCCCCTGCCTGTGCTGCTTCCCTGGAGCCTGGCCTGCACTGAGCTGGGCTGGCCGCTTTCTGTGAGCTCCTGCAACAGTACCACCGTGATGGGCCAGAGCAGGGGGCTTTTATCCTAGACGTGGCAAGTGGATAAGCGTCCAGGAGCCAGAACTACCTGTCTCCTGGATGCTTGAGGGTGGCGGTTTTTGAGTGTGGTCCAGGACGTCCAGACCACTGGGGAACCCGTCAGCAATGTGGACTCTCCAGCCCCAGCCTGAGAGGTGGGATCCAAGCCTCGGGGACCGTCCATGGTCTGCTCCAACCTGCTCTCCCGGGACTGTGCTCCTGCCCAAGTAGGGGAGCCCTGGCAGCTCTGTAGATGGGCAGGTGGGCGACGATCCAGTCCAACCCCTCGGGCAGCCTTTCCTGGTCATTTAGACTTCAACAAGGGTGACATGGTGTCCTGAAGGCACACTCAGAGGACAGAGAGTTTGTCATCTATAGCTTAAAACCAATGTCAGCCAACCATGGGGATGAGGCTGGGGCCAGCCTGCAGAAGAAGAGGGGACTGTGCATTCGCTGGGGGCTCCAGCTAAGGGTGGCCGACCTTGCCTGGGCTCAGAGGCCTGGAGCCACACACGACTGGGTTGGGAGATGTTGCCAGAGGCCCGCTTAGCAGCCAGGGTGCAGGTGAAAATCCAGGGCCTGAGGGGTGGACGCTGCCCAGAATTCTGGGGGTGGTGCTTGCTGTTTTATCAGACCAGGACATGGAGCTTGTCATGTTCCAGACTTAAATGTTATCACCAAAAAGAAGCCCTAAACAGGCCACTGTGTCCTATTTTTTTAAAATTACAGTTGAGAAATAGAGGTCTGGAGTGATGACAGGATGGGCCAAGGCCACAGGCTGCTGACGAGGGTGGCACTGCCCTGCCCCCGGGGCAGCCCTGGTCTCCAGGAGCAGTGCCCTTAGAGCCTTGCTCAACTCTGGGGACAGGAGGGGCCCCCAAGGTTGGCCTGCCCCTTCCTCTTCTTCTAGGCTGACGGGGGCCATCAGGAAGTGGGGAAGGGGTTTGGAGAATGCTTCCAACTCCAATTCTTGGAGGCTTTCTTAGAATTTGGGGTACATGGTGCTTTTTCTTCAATTTCTGTCCAGTTCCTGAAGGGGAAATGTGCGCCCCATGTCCACACACTGAGGCCTGTGCCACACTGAGAGATACAGAACTGGATGAGGCCCCCAGCCTGGCACTCCTCAGAGAGCCTGGGAGCAAGGTCCCATGGGTGGGCGGTCCCATGCCCAGTACCTGCATCGGATGCATTGAGGAATCGCCTCTGACGTGTTCCAACCAGGCATAAATAACACATGACATTGTCCTGAGAGCAAATAGAGCTGACCGTGCCCTGTTGTCTCAACACTCTCTGTGGACACCATTTAAAAACCATTTTGGAGATCTTGCTGTGTTGCCCAGGGTGGAGTACAATCATGATCATGGCTCACTGCAGCCTTGAATTCCTGGCCTCAAGTGATCCTCCTACCGTAGCCTCCTACAGTGCTGGGATTACAAGGTATGAGCCATGCCTGATGTGTGGCCACTGTGGGGCACCATTTATAGAGTGACTTGTGGCCCTGCAGTTACAGGTAAGTAGAATTGGACCTAAGAGACACTTTGGCACTAGGGCAGCCGTCAGCGCTGCCGTCAGGGCCACAGTTGAGTGTTTGGGAGCTTCTGGTATCTTCATAGCCAGTCTATTCCACACAAATGAGGCCAGAGGAATGCCCTTCTAGTGAACGGGGCTTCTGCCACCATTCTGAGCCGAACCACAGGGCAGCCCCTGCAGTTGGCAGAAGAGGGCAGGATTCTCACCCAGGCTGCCAGGGCTTCCTCTGAGGCTGCACTGGGTGTCCCCTCCCAGGTCCCATCTGTTCTCTGCCAGCCCCGATATACTCTGGGCCCCTTGCCTCTTCCCACTTGCAGCCCCTGGGATTTCCTTGGGGTCTTTACTCCCCTCTTCCCAAAGCCTGCTTGCTGCCCTCAGACAGGTGCAGCCCATCACCTTCTTGCTGCTACATTTTGTTCAATGTCAGAGCGTCCTGTGTAGCCACCTCCTCCGGGCTCCACTGTAGGGATGCCTTTGAGTCCGATGTCTTTCTTAACTCGTGTGCCCACAGTGAGCACACAGAGTAGCCGATTTGTGAATAGCTGTGAATTGCTTGAATTTCCTGTTCCTCCAAGGAAGGAGGCCCTTTCCTTTCCCTGGTGCCACCTCCCAGGGTCTTCCAGGGATGGAGTTGGGGCATGAAGAGTCATGGGCACACCGGGGAAAGGCATGTTGACTCTGGGTGAGGTGACCTGCTCTGGAGCGCACGGCGTCTCCCTGGGGCTGACCGCAGCCTCTGCCTCCACGTGGGTTTGAACAGAGGCCGTTTTCACTGAGGCCTCATTTCCTTGCAGTGCCTGGCACCGTGCCGTGCCTCATGAACGGTGAGCAGTGCATACACAGCCCTGTCCCCTGTCTTTTTCATCTGTCACTAGAGCAGGTTTTCAGAAACTCAGATCTGGGCTTTCGCTCTCCGTGGTTTCCCCAGCTCTTGAGGGCAGCCGCTCCAGTGCCAGCCCAGCCCTTGCCTCTGCAGCCTGACCTCTCAGCTCATCCTCCAGCCTGCCAGAGCTGTCTCACCTCGGGGTCACTGCCTTTCCACAGACCCGGGGCCCTCATGACCCCGTCTAGCCTGGAAGTTCTCTCACTTCAGACTTAACTATACAAAGCCTTTTGTCGTTGAGCCCTTCAGTTAGAGGTGGCCGTTTCTTCCATCTTCCTACCCTGCCCTGTGTGGATTCCCGGCGAGGCAGGAAAATGCTCAGGGCTGAGCTCGGGGTAGGGGGAATATCTGACAAGTGTCTGTGGCCATTTCTGCTTCCTCCTCCTGCCCAGTGTCTCTTGTTCACTGTATTGTTTCCCAGCATCTAGCTAGGAGAAGCACATAGAAGTTCTAATTAAAATTCATTGAATGAATAAATGAAGTTATTTCACTCTCGTAAGAAATGAAAGGAAAATGTGTAAAGATACATACACAATTGATAGGTATCCATGACATCATAAGAAACAAAAAGGCCTCTTTCTCTGCAGTGAAGACTGACATCACATTTTGATTGACTTATTACCTTTTTGGAGTCAGGGTCTTGCTGTGTCACCCAGGCTAGAGGGCAGTGGCATCATCATAGCTCACTATAGCGTTGAACTCCTGGGCTCAAGTGATCTTCCTGCTTCAGCCTTCTGAGTAGTTGGGACTACAGGTGTGTGCCAATACACCCAGCTAATTTTTCTACTTTTTTGTAGAGACAGTGTCTCATGTTGTCCAGGCTGGTCTTGAACTCCTGGGCTCAAGCAATCCTCCCACCTCACAAAGCTGTAACCTCAGCCTCCCAAAGTGCTGGGATGACAGGTGTGAGCCATCGCACCTGGCCTCAATTGACTTGTTTAATTGGCACAAATTTTTTACCTCTTAGAAGCCTCTAAGTTGGGCTTGAGAAAGCCAGGTCTCAGCCACCGGGTTTGCTGGCTACATATACTTTGGCCAGTAGGCCAAAGGTTGAGCGGGGAGAAGCACGCAGCTGCTCTGAATTTGTGGTGCTCAAAAAAGCAGGGAGAGAAAAGTACAAACATTAGGTAGCCCTTGTTGATTTAGTTGGTTGGCTTTGTAAGACTGCAGGGTGTAGAAGTCAGCTTTTCTTTCTGGCTCCTCACTGACTCATTTGCCAAAGCAAGACAGAATTGCAACCTGCTAGGCGTGAAGGTACTGTGTGAATTGTTGGAGTGGCTGAGCTTCTGTAGATTACATTTTGCTGTTGTATTGCTCAAAGGTACTTTGCTTTCGGAAATCTATCATTGCCGTTCTTAATTTTCAATGTTATTGCTGCCATTTGAAAAGGGAGGGAGAAACACATTTTCTTTTGCATTAGTTTGAATGTCACTCCTTGAAGTTTGTTCCTGGGGAGCACTCCTAGGATGCCCTGAAATTTCTGATTTATCACCTAATGAAAATCAGCGTTTTTGGAGCCAGTTCATGACTGATCGAGAAGTTGAGCATTTTCTCCGGGAGGTATGCATCACTGAAATTTACACGCAAATGAAAATCTTCATGTTTAGCCCCTCCCTTCACCTAGAGAATAACCCCACCCACAAATCCTGCTGCATCTTCCTCCATTTAAGATGGAACCAGCCCCTTCTTTGCCTTCTCCAGTGTTGTGAACATTTCTTTCCACTTGCTGAGTTAATGATCTTTTGAAGAAAGATTAAGGAAATAGGGTCACTTAATTGAGGGAGAGGTCGGGGTGATGGCTGAGCATCGTCAAGGGGTTAGCAAGGATTCCGAAAGGTATTAGGCTGCTCCTGTCCTCCTCTGCAGGAAACCGCTCCAGTACTCAGTCCACCCCAGTACTCAGTCCACCCCAGTACTCAGTCCACCCCAGAACAGCAAAGTGGCAGGGCAGTGCTCATCAGGAGTGTTTTGAGGCAATTTTGGCCCATGTCACTGTCCCTAATAGACTGAAAGCAAATAAAGCCATGAAGCCAAGAGGCTCAGCTGAACCGTGGCCAGGAAATTCAGACCCCAGCCTCTTTTCTGAAGCATATGCTTGAGACATTATTTGTAGAGAAAATCAAACCCTCCTGATTTCGGAACAAGCTGATGGGAATTGTTAGGATCAGGCTGCAGCGAGACAGTCAGTGTTCTGGGGTGGACGGAGAGCCTTAGAGGCAGTGCGACCAGGTGGTGTGGACGGTGGTGACAGTCAACTATGGGCTCTGCTTTAGGTCGAAGGCAGATGGGATGAGTGAAGACTAGCAGGGAGGACACAGGTTGGATAAAGAGTAACTATTGTGATAATCACAGCCTCCAAGCCTGTGAGAACAGGCTGCTGAGTTAACGTCATCATCAGATATCTTCAAGAAAAGGCTTGACAGTAAACTAACGTGTGTGTCTACTATCAGATAGATATGTTCATTTATTCATTACATTTGAACATCAATGCAGTGGTAACTAGTAGGATAGCAGTATGGGAAACAAAGATAAAAGATATAAATTTGTCAGGCAGATGACGTATATATACATTGCAGTGTAACATGGTGAGTCCTAAGATGAGCGGCAAGCTTGAGTGCCAGGAAGCAGGCCTAACCCAACCAGGGGAGCACTGGGTATGGGCGATGAGATAAGACTTCCTGGGGAAGACAAGTCTTAGGAGATGGTAGGTGTGGTGGACAATTCATTTTTTTTTTTTTGGGGACTGGGTCTCACTCTGTTGCCCAGGCTACAGTGCAGTGGTGCAATCATGACTCACTGCAACCTTGACCCTCTGAGCTAAAGCAATCCTCCTGCCTCAGCCTCCCCAGTAGCTGGGGCTACAGGCATGTCCTGCCATGCCCATCTAATTTTTAAATTTTTTGTAGACACACAGTCTTGCTATGTTGCCCAGGCTGGTCTTAAATTCGTGGACTCAAGTGATCTGTCTGTCTTGTCCTTCCAAAATGCTGGGATTGCAAGTGTGAGCCACCATGCCTGGCCATGATGGGCAATTATAATAATAATATTAACAGTGATTCCAGGTAAGCAGATAATACTGGCCATGCCAGGGACTGTGGTCAATGCTTCAGGTGGCTTCCCTTAGGCACTCCTTACTCAAAATAGCCTTTGGAGGTGGTTGCTATTACTTGGCAGTTTGAGCCTAGGTAGGGTGTTGAAGCAGAGAGAAAGGGCAAGGCAGGAACAGGCAGGGGGCATTGAAGAGCTGCACCCACCTGGTCTGGCTGCTATGATGAGCATTAAGGCTAAGACTCAAGCCAGACCATGTCCTGAAGGACTGAGTGTGGAGCCGACCCTGTGGGCAAGGGTGCTTCTGATGGGGTAAGCTCTCAAAGGGAGTGATCCGTGATGATTCTGGAGTAGGTGGGTAACAAGGCAGGATTCATTCTGTAGCAAGATCCCTGTGTGGAGAGTACCTTGTTGGGAGGGAAGAGGAGGAACAGTCAGGAAACCAGAATCAGTGTGCAGAAGTTGGGAGGGAGGGCATGTCAGGGCAGTCCTCTAGCCCCAGCCTTGTTCTGATGAAGACACTGAGGCTCAGAGTAGACCTTGGAAATAAGCAGGTATGTTGCAGTATTCCAGTGCAGCTTTCTGGACTCGGAGCAAGCAGGCTTTCTACCATGCCATAGACACTGAGTGTGACCTTTTGTCCTCTCTGTTTTGTGATTTTTGTCTAAATCTTTCCATCCAGCCCCTCAGGCTATAATTGGGTCTCTTTCAGGGTCAGAGAAGAGAGAAACCCTTCCCTCTGAACTTTTCCTCTAAGTTCTGCTTCAGCAGGCATTTGTGGTCTTTGAATGGATAACCAGGCTCCTGGCTCATGTGGCTTAGCTAGTGGTTCTGAAAACAAATCAGCTCCCAGTGTGGCCCACCACGGGGCTGCTGCCGGGGTCCCTAGAGGCCTCTGGTACACAGCAGACAGCCACTTTCTCCCCATCTCTCAGACATACTCTAGGTGGCCCTCTGCTTACTGCAACCCGGATCCTCCTTGTTGTATTTTCAGCCTGCAGAACTGAGCTGATTCACTTTTATGGAAATACACATTTTAAATATTTAGTTCCTCATAGAGAGTTTTGTTTAAAATTACTTGAAATTGGAACCTTTCAAATTGGAGATGTTTGAAAATCTTTCTTAAACTCTGAAAATAAGTTCACTTCTTGGCTAGGATCCGAGAGTAAGACATTTCCTCCAAAACGATCATTATCTTGAAACGTGAAAGAGTCAGGAGCGATAGATGAGAGGGCACCTTGCTCACAGGTCAATGTTGGGCTGTTCTCCAGGAGGACCTGGGCTCAGGGCCTGGCTGCCCTGACTGCTGGGACCTGCCCAGCGGCTGCTTGGCTTGTTTCGGTCTGCGCCTTTAAAGAAAGTCATGGGAGTGCTCAAGTTGCCTCCTCCCTTTTTCTTGAAATGTCCACTAATGCCATTAACTATCAGATTCATCCCCACACACCTTCCTTTGATAAGCCCAGTTATTCTGGCCAGCACTGTTCGGCCACTGTAGAGGCCCAGCATGAGCTTCCGGCAGGATGCACAGGTATATGTAGCCTGTCCTGGTCTGCGCCCAGCTCTGGCCCACACACATGGCTCACCCTTAGGTAACAGAGACAAAGGGCGTTGAGTAGTACTCAATGAGGAGGCAAGCTTCCAGCTCCTGAACTGAAGTATTAAGTTTAAAATGTTTTAACTTTCCAACAGGTAGAAGAGATTTGTAGGCAGAAGAGTTTGCTGGACACCAACATGGGAGTGAATGGGCCTTGTGTTGAAACCACCACCTTCCTGTTGAATTTGACCCCCAGTGTTGCAGGTGGAGCCTGGTGGAAGGGCTCCTGGTCCTGGAAATGTCTCCCTCATGAATGGCTTGATGTCGTCCTGCAGAAATGAATGGGTTCTTGCTCTGTTAGTTCCTGCAAGAGCTGCTTGTGAAGAAGATCCTGGCCCCTCCCCTCTTTCTCTGTTTCTCTTTTTTCTTTTTCTTAATTTTTGAGACAGGGTCTGGCTCTGTGGCCCCCACTGGAGTGCAGGGGCGCAGCCTTGGCTCACTGCAACCTCTGTCTCCTGTGCTCAAGCCATCCTCCCACCTCAGCCTCCCAAGCAGCTGGGACTACAGGTGCATGCCACCATGCCTGGCTAATTTTTGTATTTTTTGTAGAGATGGGGACTCACCGTGTTACCCAGGCTGGTCTCAAATTCCTGGGCTCCAGCAATCCACCCGCCTCAGCCTCTCAAAGTGCTGGGATTCCAGGCGTGTGCCACCGTGCATGGCACCCTCTTGCTCTCTTGCTTCCTCCCTCAGCATGTGGTCTCTGCACACACCGGCCTCTCTTCACCCTCCACCATGAGGAGAAGCAGCCTGAGGCCCTCTCCACATGCAGATGCCTGATCTTCCAGCCTGAAGAACCCTGAACCAAATATACTGGAAAAAAAAATTATCCAGTCTCAGGTATTTCTTTATAGCCACACAAATGAACTGAGACAGTCCTCATGCTGCACATTGGATCCCTCGTCTTGTTAGTACCCTTTGGCCTGCAGTTCCCCATCCCCCTACACTTTCATTACCACTCTACTCTGTTTCTATGTATATATGATCCTGCCTTTATTTAAAAATGTGGTGTTTTCTGCGTCATGAATTATTTTTTAAAATTGCATATGCAGAGGGTACCTGTGCAGGTTTGTTACATAGGCATATTGCATGACGCTGAGGTTTGGGCTTCTAATGATCCCGTCACCCAATAGTAAACGTAGTAACCAACAGGTAGTTTTTCAACCCTTGTCCTCCCTCCTTCTCTTCTTTTTGTGTCCCCAGGGTTTATTGTTGCCATTTTATGTCCATGGGTACTCGGTGTTTAGCATCCACTTATAAGTAAGAGCATGTGGTATTTGGGTTTCTGTTCCTGTGTTAATTCGCTTAGGGTAAAGGCCTCCAGCTGCACTCGTGTTGCTGCAAAGGACATGATTTTATTTTTTATGGCTGCATAGTATTCCACGGTGTAGACGTACCACATTTTTTTTTCCAGTCCGCCACTGATGGCCACCTGGGTTGATTCTGTGTCTTTACTATTGTGAATAGTGGGCCATGGATTTTTGCAGTAATTTCAATTTCTTAGATATTGCATTAAAAGATGATTTCTCTTGATCACTGAGTTTTTTGACACCTCATAAATTCTGCATTCAAGGTCTCACTGCTCTCCAATCATCGCCCTGATCCTGGCCCTGAGGCTGCTCCACTGTGCCCTTTGATGTTAGCATCACTTAGCACAGGTTTGGCGCGGAAGTAAAGGAGAGACTCCCTTCTGGACATGGGACCCACACGGCCCGCTCTTATTCCAACTTTCCAGGCTTCTTCTCTTCCCACACAAAGGATCCCTGTCTCTGGGTCCCTGGGTCCTGCTGCCTGTGACCCCTCTGCCCCATCTCTTATCTGGCGAATCTCCTCCTCCTACTCAAATGTGCCCTTTGCTAGTAGCCTTTCTAATTGCCCCTCCGAGGACCCCCGTGCTCCCACTGCATCTGTGTGCCCCTCTGCCCTGCCCCAGTGGCTCAGCTTGGTACCATTCCCCATGGCTTGTCTGCAGCCATCTTTCTCACCAGAAGGTGAGCTCTTCAAGGTCCCATGCTTTATTTATGCCATGCATGATTTTCTTAGTGCGTGCGGGTGTGTTGGTCGTGAGGGGCATCCATTAAACGATTGAAATAGTGTTATTGGATGCTTGAAAGATTTTGCTAAGTATTAATATACTGTGAGTTTGAAAAAAGTCACTGGCCACAGGTGTGTCCTCTCTGCTATTCCTGTGTATCCTGGGACCTTCCGTGGGTCCACCAATTGCCAGTCTCTGGTTGGCTGCTTGTGGTGGGGCCGGGGAAGCGTGGAAAGGTTATGGCTGAGATTGCAGGAAATTTGGAAAACCAAGGTCAAAATAGGAAGTCTTGTGGCTGGACGGGGAGAAGGGGAAGGAGCTAGGGGAGGTTCTTAGAGGGCACCCCACCTTCCCCAACCCCTGCAGAGCTCATTCAACAAATATTGGTGACCAGCTGCTGGGGTGAACTGGATTGGAGATAAAGGAGTTGTGCTGTCACATTGGACAGGAAGGAGGAACTGCCAAGAAAGGCTGGGTCCTGAGGGAAGGAGGGCGCCGAGGGGAGTGAGTGAGGGGTGGCATCTCAAGGTACCGAGTGCCTGGATGGGGGAGATACTCTGACAGAAAGAAGGAAAGTGGTGATTATGTGACATTTCCCTAAAAAGTAGATCTTCAGAGTGATCTGTGTGTGTGTGCATGCACATATATAATATATATACACACATATTAGACATATGCACATATATAATATACACACAATATACACATACACATACATATATACACATATATACACATACACATGTTATACATATACACATATATAGACATACACACATATACACGCATGCATATATGTAATACATATATACACATACACACATAATACACGTTATACTCATATACACATGCATATAATACATGTTATACACATATATACACATAATATACACACACTTATGTAGACATGCATATATAATATATACATATATACACATGTTATATATACACACATATACATGTTATTCTTTTACATATATACACATACATATACACATGTATGTACATACATGCGTATGTATGTATATGTACACACAAATATATACATGTTATACATTCATACATATATACACATGCATATATAATATATACACGTTATATACACATATATAGTATATAGACACAATCTACTCACATACACTTATACACACATGCATATATGTAATATATACATGTTATACACATATGTAATATATACACTCATACATATATACACACATGCATATAATATACACGTAAACACATGTTATACACATATATAACACAATATACATGTTATACACTCATACATATACACATATACACACATGTATATACATATATACACGTTATACCTATACACATATATGTTATACATTCATACATATATACACACATGCATATATATAATATACATATATACACACGTTATACCTATACACATACATACATGTTATGCACTCATACATATATACATATATATACACATATATACACACATATAATGTATCTAATGTATAATTTACATGTTATATATAAAATATATTTTATATATAAATATATAATATATACAAATTATAATTAAATTTATATACATATAAATATATACATATATGTAAACATACATATCTTTCTTTAAACTCAGGTAAAAGAAATAGGAAGTTAAATATTATGGGAAGACTATTGGTAACTCCAGCCAAAGTAACTTGCTAATATTTTTAGTTTTACTGCTCTGGAATGCTTAAGGAAGATAATGGGTTTTATTCTGAGACTCCAGTGCACAGATTGGCTATTATATGCTGGACTTCAGAGAAGCAGTGAGCAATGATTTGGGAAGGTTATAGATGGGGAAAGCAAAAACCAAAACACAAATACTGGCAAATTGGTATCCAAGGGATGATTGAGGCCTGCTAAGGATGGTTGAGTTATCTGTTACTGTATGACAGAGCCCCCCTCAAAATGTAACAGCCTGGCATAACAGCCGCTTCAGGGGTTGGTGTGTGGGTCAGCAATTTGGGACAGCCGGACCTGCTAGAGACCAAGAGGCCTCTGGGGGCCTCAAGGCTGCTGCTGGGGAGCCGGGCCATAAAGGGGCCTCTCTCTGTGGACTTTTATCATCCTGAGTCCACCCTGGGTTTCTCTACCTGACTCCTGCCTTCCAAGACGGCAAAGGTAGAGGCTGCCGTCATCCCACTGCCTCACTTTGCCCAATTGCAGCAGCCACAGCAGCCGCAGCAGCCACAGGCCAGCCCAGATTCAGGGGATGTGGATCCCCCTGGGATGGGAGCAAGGGCAAAGCTACGCTTCCCACAGCTGAGCCCACAGAGGGGATCTTTGGAAAGGGGATTTCCAGAGGGAGGCAGCTGACAGTTTCACCAGAGAGAATTTGGGGTCCTAAGGGGAGGTCTGAGAGCAGGGTGCACATTTTGGGTTTTTCATGGGGAACAGGGGAGTCGTGGAGTTTCCTTGGGGCCATGTCCCCCAACAAACGCCCCTCACATATACACAAGGGGTGGTGTGCCCCAACTTCCACTTACAGGCCCTCGCCTTGCTGTGCAGGACATGGGCTACTGGAAGGAAGCTCATGGAAGCAAGTTCTGTAGACTGGAAGGACGCGTGCAGGGTGAAGATGGAGAGACCCAGAACAGGCATCAGGTAGTCTCAGCCCCTGGAGGAAAATGTGTCCCCGAGAAGCTTCTAGGCCACTTAGGAGGCAGTGGCTCTGACATCTAGGCAGGGCCCTCACGGTGTTACAGGATCTTTAGGGTGTTATTTTTCTGGTCAGAAACCTCTGTGGCTGGTGGCGCCTTTGCTCGAGTTCTTGTCCTGTATCCAGGAGGAATGGGGTACGCAGACAGTGGAGGGTGAGCAAGACAAAGAGAAGCTTTACTGAGTGTTGAAGCAGCTCTGAGGGGGCTGCAGGGGGCAGTTCCTCTCTGTAGGCAGCTAGTCTTGTCCAGTGTTCAGCAATCAGCAGACAGGAGGCCCTGGAGAGGGTGCTTCCTCTCTGCGGACAGGTCCCCATTGACTTCCCAGCTCTCAGCAGAGAGGGTAGGTCGTCTCTGCAGTTGGCCCTCCAGTGCCCAGTGATCTCTCCAACCTCTCTGGCCTCTGCCCTGCTCTGGCTGAGCCTGGGGCTTTTATGGACCTCAGAGGGAAGGAGGTACATGCTGATTGGTTCATGAGTGGCCATGGGTGGGGCCACAAAAGGCACCACATTCCCCCACTCTGCTGCAGGGGTCTGGCAGCCCTTGGTCTGAAGATGGGGTCTTTCCAGGGACCTGTCTCCTTCCACCCAGGAATCTGTCTGCCTCCTGCTGCTGTTCATGGCACCTCGGCTTGGTCCGGACTTCGATCCAAGATCGGAGCAGGTATCAACAGCAGGGAGAAGCCAGGCAGCAGGAGTAGGCACTTCTAGGCCTGCAAGGGCAGGGGGGCCTTCCCAGGTTCCCAAGAGTGCAGAGATGCCCGAGGTTGAAGCTGCTGGTTTGGGTGGCTGCAGTGGCACCTGGGAGGGCATGGCTCCTGCCTGCTCCTGGCCCTTCCAGACCATGGGAGGTCCAGGTCTACTGCCTGGCTTGGGCAGCTGCGACCATGCCTGTGAGGGTGGGGCTCCTGCCTGCTCCTGGCTCCTGCTGGCTCCATGGAGCATGCAGCCTCAGCTATGCCCCCTTGCAGCCTGGGGTGGGGGCTCCTGATCCTTGCTGGTCCCCAAGCCAGTGTCTGGGGCAGGAGTGACATCACCACGAGCTCTCCCCGTTGCCCTGGTACTCCAGGATGGCCTGGGATGGAGTGGATCTCGAGCCCTGGGCTCGGCCATCACAAGTGGCCAGCTTGGCAGCCATCTTGACTCAGGACAGACCCCAGGGACCCCGCTCTGGATGGCCTGTGCAGTCTTTTTCTGAAGTGCAGGAACCTAGGTGGTGTGGGCACAGTGGCTGTGCCACTGGCCAGGTCCCCAAAGTGGTTACCACTTCCACTTCCTGCCCTGGATCCCCAAAATGCAGCCTCAGCTCTGCACTGGGGCCCCTTTGTGCCCAGCCATGCTGCTCCCCTGCTGTGCTGCTCCCCCTCCTGAAGGTGATTGGTCCCCACCTCATTGCAGCCACCCGCAGGGCAGTGGGCTGTGGGGGGGCCCTGTCCACCTCCTCCCCGCACCCTCCCTATAGCAGCTGGTGTGATGGTGGTGCCACACCAGACTCTCATTGCTGCTATCAATCCCTGCTCTGAAGAGGTACTTCTAATGGCCATTGGGATAGGGATGATGACTGCTCTTAACTTACAGGCCTATCTGAGGGTCCCGTGTAGGAAGTCACTGTCTGCCATTTGCATGGTCATTTGGAGTTCGATGGCCCATTCCTTTCTTCCAAACTGCTGTCACTGATCACTGGTTGGTTCACCCCTACAATGGCCAAAAGTTACAAATAACTCAAAAGAAAAGCTTCCTTGATTCTGGAAAACAAAACAAAGGATCAATCATGTCCCAACAAGTCAAAAGAAGATGACTTCAGTCTTCCATTGGTTCAGTTCACTGGGTCAAGTCCTGTTGGAAATCTTCAGTTATCAGAAACCTACACCGAGGGCTGAAGACAGTCCTTTGAATACTGTCAAAACTAGACAACACTTGTCCAAACGTCAAAATGTCCTAGGGTAGTCACAGTCAAAAACACGGTGGATAAGGAACTGTGGTCGCCTCTGTGGTCTCCAAGAACCTAACAGTAACAGTAATTGTGATTGAGAACACACAGTCCGATAGGATTTGAGGAGGCCCCTACCATTTTGGAGCACATATTAACATGACTCACTAAAATATAAACACCTTATTTTGACAGCTGGGGGGACTGTGCTTTTTTCTTTTAAAATCAGTATATGACCTGAACAGGGAGGAACTTGGGCGCCTTTGGAGGGCGTGCCGGGAGGAACCAAGAGCCTTTAACTGGGGCTGCCCCGAGGCACAGGGGCCACACTTCCCAGGGCCGTGACTCCACTGGGGCCTCACAGGCGCTCCGGGCACACGGGCAGATCCCAGGGAAGGGGCCGAGGGCAGAGCAGGGCACGCGTCATTGTCTCGGCAGCCACCCTCTCGGAGGCCCTGGCTGTGGCCCTGCTGGTGGCTCTGGGCTGAGGCCAGGTGGTCGCCGTGCCTGGGGGCACAGAGCCTGGCATGGATTGTGGTTTGGGAACGGGCATGTGGCCCACGGGGCTCCTCTCGGTTCCTCCCCAGGCAGGCAGGCCGGGAGCAGCCCCCAGGAGTCACCCGTGGCCTGGGCTGGCCTGGGAGTTGTGGTGACTCGGTGGCCTCGCCCCGGCGGTGCAGTCCGGGGAACAGGAGCCCACGTGGCTTCCCGGCGCCTCAGCCCCAGTCGCACTTTACAGCGGCGCTGCCCGAGGCTCCCATGCCCCGGGCACCGAGGGACAGCCGCCTCACCCTGCTGACTTCCCGCGCGGTGCACACAGGGCCTCGGACGGAGGGCGGAGTCTCGGTGCTTGTCAGAGGGGCTGGGGGTCCGAGGGCACAGCGATGGGGCAGAAAGCCAGGTTGGGGCTCAGCAGTGAAGCTGAAGAAGCAGCGCGATAGGAAAGTCGAGGAGTGAGGATGTGATTCTAGACCCATAGCTGCTCCTTCTCGTGGGAACAGATGAGGGCAGCAGCTGGGGTGACTTTCCCTGCCCTTCTCACTTGGCATGAGGAGCAATGACGCGGCCACCGGGCAGCATGGGGAGGAGGGGCCCTCCTGGTGTTCACATGGCCTGGGGCACTGGGCCAGTGGGGTCCCTGGTCTGACCCATTGTCCCCTGCCCGCCTCTGGGTCTGATTTTTCTGTCATGGCAAAGGTCCTGCAAGGGGCTTGTGGGTTCTCAGCTCTCAAACCCAAGCTCCTGCCCCACCCTCCTCCAAGAGCTGGTCCTTGGAGTGCAGCCTTGGAGGGTGGCTCCACCCCCTGGAGAGGACGCTCCCGGGAAGGAGCCTGCCCAGGCCCTGGCAATGGGGCCAGGCCCTTTGGGCAGAGATTTCTGGGCTCCCAGGTGCCTAGGGCATGGTATAGAAGTTGGGGCACAGGCTTCCTGTGGACCAACCTACAGATCCTGCCTGGGTTTGCTAGGACTACCCACTTAACATAGCACCACAAACCGCGGGGCATGAGCAACAGGAAGCCCTTGCCTCATAGTTCTGGAGGCTGCAGGTCTGGCAGGATTGGCTTTTCAGAGCACCCCTGTCCTTGGCTTGGAGGTGGCCATCTTCTCCCTGTGTCTCTTCACATTGCCTTCCTTTTATGTGTGTCTGTGTCCAACTGTCCTCTTTCCATAAGGACACCAGTCATATTAGATAGGGCCTACCCTAGTGACCTCACTTTAACTTGATTACCTTTGCGAAAACCTGGTCCCCAAATAAGGTCATGCTGTGCGATTCTGGGGGCCAGGACTTCAACATCTGGATTTTGGGGGAAAACATTTCAATCCATAACTGATTCAGTCTGTAGCCTGGTTGGGAAGGGCTCAGCCAGATGTGGGCTGAAGCGAAGCCCTGAAAAGCTCAGGGCCCAGGAAAGGGTCCTTTTCCTAAGGACCCTAAAGGCGACGGGCAGTGGGGAGGGATGAGATGTGATCGGAGATGAGCCCAGAGAGGTGCGGGCCTTGAAGGGGTTGGCACATGGTTGGTGGTACAGCAGGAAGTCTCTGGAGGGCTTTGGGAATGGACAGCACAGTGACCATATCTGCACCCCAGGACCCTGCCTCTTGGTCCAGGCTGCACCCCAGACTAGGATGGGATCCCGTCAGTATTGGATGTGTAGGCACGTCTGTGAAGCGCTGCTTTAGAAGCCTAGCTGAGCATGTGATGGTTAATTTCATGAGTCAACCTGACTGGGCTAAAGGACATCCATGTAGCTGGCAAGACATTATTTCTGGGAGTGACCCTGAGGGAGTTTCTGCTTCTCTCGGAGGTCAGCAGGCAGAGTACTTCTTTTAAAGACAACTGAAGGGAAAATATCCACCAGCAAGGCATTTCCTAGTCCTGCGACCAGGAAATGATCAAGATGGCTCGGTCTTGACCTTCAAGCTTTAGCAAGGTGTTGGAAGAGGGAATGGGGGCTGGAAGAGCCCAGGTCATGCTGGCCTGTCTCTCTGTTCCCTGCAGAGGAAGCAGGACCTCCTGGATACCTGAATGAAAGAGATGCTCTGTGCATCCCGGTTATCAGCCAAAAATGCATCTCATATGTAATCAGGAACATTTTATCCAAATCCTTGCTCAGATGTGGACATAGGGGAAGAAAGCAAAACAAGCCTGGGCACCCGGAGCCCATATGGGCCAAAGACAGACCCTGTGAGCACTCGTCAGAGGGGCAGTAACATCACCCCAACACCGTGTGACCCCTCTTCAGGACAGCCCATAACTGTGTGCAATGCAGTGAATGTGACATTTATTCTCAGCTACGTGTAGAGGCAGGTGAGGTTATAGCAAATAGAATATAGAAATATTCATTTTCCTTCCAAAAAGGGCTCCTAAATGTCAAATGCAATGGAATCATTGTATCGGGCTGAGCACATATAGCCTGCAGACAGTGCAAACTCTCTATATGTTCCCCCAACCTCGCTGCTCCCTGTAGAAGCAGTTTATCGACGTAGGCCAGTTAAATAAAGTTCATATACACTTATTAGTTGAGCAAATGTCATTTGCTAGAGTCTGACCGAAATTCATTAGCTAACTTCTCCTCACTTTCAGCTCCTCCCACTCCAGGAACCTCACACTTTTTGTCTGGTTTTCTTTGCCGGACTAATTAGAAGGTTTTCTGACAGCAAGTGTACGTGAAATAGTTGAGCTCTGTAGTCCACCTTTAACACCTGAAAATGATCACATTAAAATTCCTGGCGCGCAGCATCCACACGTCAGCATTTCTGGGCCCTGAGGCTTTGTGAGTGCGGAGGCTGTGGGAAGAGCAGGAGGGAGGCCTGGGGCTGCTAGGCTAGTGCCCAGGAGTGGCTGGACCAAGTGAGTGGCATGCTGCCCCACCCTGAGAGAGCCGGGGCAGGAGGCTCAACTGAGCGATAAACATGCCCAGCTCCAAAAGGCAGGCCTCTGTGCACAGATGTTGTGATGTTATGAGATAATTTTCAGGCCTCAATGGGGTGAAAGGGTGGATTTGCCAGAGAGGGGGCATACCTATGGCAGTCTTTTCACTGAGCAACACCATGATTTCATTACCATGTCAATTCTGGGAGAAGGCCCTGATTTAACACAGCAGTTGGCTGAATGCATATGGAGCGGGTGGACCTCTGAATGAATAGTGAATGGAAAACCGGCTGGAATCTGCCTTCAGCTTTGTTTCGGGATGACCAATGTAAGGGACCCAGAGCTTGCAGCACAGATGGTAGGAGGGGACAGGGACTCCGCTGGGCTTCTCTTCTTTTCTTTTTTATTCTATCACTTGAGGGGGTTCCTCTGTACTTGTGTACATATTTCAGTTGCCTAACTAAATTTGCTGCAATTTCTCATTCTACTAAGGCAAAATTAGCTTTGAGGGGAATTAGAGATGAAGCACAATAACATATGTAGCAATAAACATTAAAATTTTGTGCTGTTAAAAATTGGAGTTTCAAAGACTCAGTTTTGTGAGGTTTAGAAGTCATTGAAAATGTAATTAAGAAATCATGAAAAAGACAATTAAAAGTTTGAAAGACAAGTTCAGAATTACTTCTGAAGTTCTCCAGTGTGAAGGGAACGTGCAGATTCTCACGTCGGTGCCTGTGTACATCCAGAAAAGAAAGGTTACGTGCTTTCAGAGAGCAGGGTGGCGTCTGAAGGGCAAGTACTGTAAATCAAAGGACTCTCTGGCATTATCTAGCTTCCTTTCTGCTTTAAAAGTTAGAACAGATGTCACAAGAGAGGACAAAATGGATTTTACCCACCAAGAGAGGCTTTTCTTGCCATCCTTAATAGGAAGCGCCTTGAAATGTTAATGTACACAGTTTGTGTTGCCGGGGTTTGCATAGAGATGGTGGGAAACAGCTCTGATCCCAACAAAACCTTTTGTTATTAATCAAGAAAATCTGGTCCGCTGAAGCAGCAAAGAGCTGAAAATTAGTGAGCCCACTAGCAATGAGGCCAGTGAGCAAAAATGCAGCCTAGGATTCCGACGCTCCCGGAAGACCTGGTGGTGGGGCCATGTTAGATCCCATGTGTCTCCCTATGCTCTGCGGTCTCCCAGCCTCCATATTTAAAGGGGAAGGAATATTTCTCTTGTATCTTGAGCTTTAAAATCGTGTGTTTTCTTTTTCAGCAATTTCAAGAAGCAGGCTGGAGAGCATCCATTAAAAGCACGCTAATGAAGTGGTGCTAAGAAAAGAAAGCTAAACACCACAAAATCAAAGTGGAGCATTTTGCTTGGCTAATGGGCTTGATTATGAGATTTTACAGGCCCTTTTATAAACTTGAATTTTATTTTGTGCTGGGAAACAGGAAATTTCTGTTTGGCTTTAAACATACACGATCACACTACCAAATATTCCTAATTTGAAACTGTGAGAGTAGAAAGAGACTTTTATGTCTAAGAGAGGAAGGGGCAAAAACAGCCCCACCCATGGTAGTGAATGAGCACAACCTTCAATACTCTTATTTCAGAGAAGGGGAAATTGAGGCCCCGAAATGAGGTGTGTAGCTGCAGTCACCCTCATGGCCTCCCTTTCCTCTGAGCTTCCATGGCTCTCAAAATCAACGACTAGTTAGAGGGTGTCTAACATTGTACCTACAATTCCCAGGTGAGCCTGCTTTGCCGGAGGGGTTCTCAACCCTGTCACTATCGACGTGTTGGACCCGATCATTTTCTGTTGCGGGGGCTGTCCTCTGTCTTGTAGAATGTTTAGCAGCATCCCTGGCCTTCACCCACTGGTTGCCAGTAGCATTCCCTCCCGTTGTGACTACCAAAAATGTCTCCAGACATTGCCAAGTATCCCTTGCAGGCCAAAACTGCCCCTAGTTGAGAACCACTGAGCTAGATCAATTACCTGCCATAGGGTGATGGAAACCACACTTTAAACATTCTAACTCCCCAGGGTCCAGCCTGGTGGTGTTGGGCCCAGAGCCATGTGGTGAACAGACACTGGTGGAGGAGATTACTGAGAGCCTGCTGAAGGATGGGTAAGTCCATTCCAAATTCCAGAAGGGTGCAGTTTCAATCTCTTCCTCCATAACTCCAATGGTGTTGCGTATTCCCTTTTTGTCCAGCAGCCAGGCTGGGGGAGGGACAGCAGCAGAAGGAAGCGAGAAGCCAAAGCAGTCCCCAACTTGGAGAATCACCTCTGTCTTGGATGCTGATGCAATCAGCTGTATTCAAGGTTTGCATATACTTAGTTGCACGGGCGGGTGATGTGCTAATAGAACAGCCATGGGGCTGCCATTGGGTGCCTGTTCTAATCTCTGGCAAGATTTTTAAGTGAGGCTATGCTACTCTTCGAATGATGCTCTATTATCCTTGTAGAAACACCTTGCTGTATGGAATAGTGAATTATGCGAGAGTTGCCTGTATATAGGATCATAAGCATTCACTTATGGAATATGTACTGAGCACACATTGTCTATACCTTTCTATTAAAAGTGAACCTAGAGCAGATCTGTTATAAAGTAAAACATTTGTTTCCTGGACCATCATCTTCCTTACCCTCCTGAGTGGACTTAAAATACGGTAGGTCAAACTCCAGAGAAAGCACTAACAATTCCAGTGGTTGCTTGGAGGTCCCGTAGAAATACCGTGATTGCTTTACACATGAGCTCCACGGGAGACTCAAGATAATACACAGGAGTTTAAGGGCATTCAGAGGTAGCGGTCAAGCCGAGTTACATGATGAGTCCTTAACTGTGACGCTCAGTGTTGATCATATGGACAGGCACCGTCACACATGCGCCACAGGGAGGCCGGCTTCCTTAGCTGTGTGCAGACATGGGGCTTAATGATTTGGGGGTTCCCAGAACAGAAGGTCCCGGCTTTACCAGCACTTGGGTTTGTAAATGGCCACTCTAATTTCACTTCGTCTGTTGAGGAGCCTCTGGCATGGTTGACATGGAGCCATCAGGAGAAACTTGGCACTTTCAGGATATGTGGGGTGAGGGAAGGAAAGACCTTGTGTAATCAGGGACAGCTCAGAAGAGATGGCGAGGGGAGAACACTGACTGAAGACAGATGCCAGCCCTTCTGCAGTCCCCTGATGCGACTTTGTCTGCAGAGGAGGAGGGCACTCCCTCTCAGGCTCTCCTTCCTCCTGGAACTGGGCCCTGTTCTGAGACTGTGATTAGTGTGCAAGACCAGCAGCTCCAGGGACTAAGTCAAATTCTGTGGGCTAGCCTGGGATCTATAGGACAGCTAACACGTTGCTTCTGAGGGACAAATGCATTTAGCACTGGAGTTGTTGAACCTCCTAGTAATTGTTTGGACCACAGCTTGCAGCTAGGTTGTGGCCAGCGGGAGAAATGGACATCATCATTTCCATGGAGGTGATTGCCTAGTCAGTATACAGGGGAAGTAGCATCTCTCCCAGTTGGCCTGTCCCACCCAAGGAGTGCTAGAAACAGGTCCTGCTCAAAAGTAACTTTGTTAACTGTCAGGCTTTTTTAAAAAAGAGCCTGCTGGTGTTTGGGAAGTCGAAGAATATCCTCCTTGACTGAGATTTCACCTACGGGGGGTGAGCTTGGAGCAGAAAAAGGCTCCATTATAAACACCTTAAAAATAGACAACAAAGGG
This sequence comes from Piliocolobus tephrosceles, assembly GCF_002776525.5. Classification (NCBI taxonomy): domain Eukaryota; kingdom Metazoa; phylum Chordata; class Mammalia; order Primates; family Cercopithecidae; genus Piliocolobus; species Piliocolobus tephrosceles. The sequence goes on along the minus strand of NC_045448.1, from coordinate 8,405,900 downwards.
GATGCTGACACGCTGGCTGTGGCCCCGGCGCCAGCTCCAGCGGGCAGTTAGGGGAAGGAAGGGTTTTGTGTGGAGTTCAAAGCCCCGAGTGAAAGCTAATGAGGACCTTTGTGTTGGGGCAAAAAACAGGGAGGGAGCTTATCAGAAAGGAGTGTTCAATTACCTCCTCTGTTTTCTGCAGATTTTTAAAAAGCAGCCTTTGGCGCTCCTTGAGGGGGCTGCCGAGTCTGTTTCCCTGACGATGGTTTCCAGGGGATCCCCTCTGGAGGGGTGCGTGAGGTGTGTGGGTCTGTGCTCTGCTTGTGCAAGACAGCCAGGTGCTCCTAGAGGCACAGGGAGGGAAAAGGGTAGTGTAGAGGCACAGTTACCCCAATAATTGCTTGAGTCTTGTGAAAGTCAATATTGTTGAGAAGCATGAATGGTTTTGGGGGGGTCAGAGGGTGTAGGATGTGGGGATGAGCTTCAGAAAACTAAATCAGTGCAAACACCAAGTGCTGACGGTGCTGTGTCTGGATGGATCTCAAAGGGACTGTATCTCGTCAGGTCTTTGATTCCAAGTTCAGGCATACGGGAATAAAAAACAACGGCTCCAATTTAAAACATTGCCAACATCATAATAGTATTTATTTGCTGGTAGAGGAGATCTCTCTCTTTCTCTCTCTCGCCTCCTCACCCCCTCCTTCTCTCTTTTCCTGCTCTTTTCTCTCTCTTCCCCCAGCTGTCTCCTCTCTTTCCTCTGTCTTTCCTCTCCTTGAATCTCTCTCTCTGCCCCTTTTCTCTATCTTTCTCTCCATCCCTCTCTCTCTTCATATATAAATGTAATTTATTATATGTATAGTTATATATAATTTCTAATATATTTTAAATTTATTATATATTTTTTATTATCTGTATATGAATGTAATTTTCCCCCATAGCTCGCAGGGAGGATCTGGGCGGGAGGGGTGAGAGTGCAGCCCTGGCTGTCTTCTGCTCCTCACTCAGTGATCAGTTTTCAGAGCGTGCCATGGTCTCTGGAAGATGTCTCATTACCAGTGGGGACATGCACCCAGCCAGGGCCCCACACCCGCACTTAGGGAGCTCCCTCATCCTGAGAGGAAAGGTTTCTCTGTGTATTCTGGGCCTTTGGGATTGGGCAGCTGCTCACTGAGAAGAGCTTTCGGCTGGGAGGACCCCGGGACTGGGTGAGCCCTGCTATTCCCAGGTGTAGAGAAGTGCCAGGCACCCGTCCCTGGAGGACCCTTTTGGTCTTGCACACACTCTTGTCAGGTTCCACTCCAGGCCAGGATTTCTCTAAACTGCCCTGGAGTCACTCCTGGCAAGAAATCCCTTTATTTTGCCCTTTCACTTTCTCCCATCTACGCAATAAGAAAAACAACAGCAATAAGAGCAAAAAACCTGTCTCATGAACAAAACAAAGCCAACCATGCTCACTTGGGGGAAAAGGACACAGTACTATAAAAGCGGACTAGGAACAAACATGAAAAATTATCACATGAATGATGCGGAATGAATGGTAATGAAAGAAAAGCCGCAAATAACAGGGAGGCAGCAACTGGGGAAACACGTCTAGCACTTCAGGACCATTACCCTGGCTGAGTGTGACCATCTCATTAAGACGCTTGCTCCGATTTCCTCTTGGTGCTTCCTCCTATCGGGTCTTACACAGTCTCCAGCTCCGTACAATGTAAACAAAAGGAGCAGAGGCCGCGCCTCTCAGGCTGCAGAGAAGAGGAGAGCATCTCAGGAATGCGAGGGAGGAAAATGCAGCGGAGGGAAGAGAGACTTGAACAGCTTTGTCTCTTTCATGCTTTAGGAGATTCTGGGCAGAGGAGTTGTGGGGCCTGGGCTGGGGCAGTTCCAGCAAACTTGTGGTAGGCAGAGGCCTGGAGAGGAGGGTGAGGTGGAGCCGGCTGGGAGAGGGTGTGGGAAGTGCCCAGCACAGAATCTCAATGGCCCAGGGGTCTCCAAAGTCTCAAAGCCTCCTGCTGCATTTTCAGAACAAAATTTGTTGAAATTCCACTTTAGAAATATGTTTGCTCTCAGTGGCTTGACTGGAACTTGTGGGCACTGAATGGGGCCAGGTTTCGGGGGAGGAGGGAGCTTGTGGGGGAATCTTTCTCCGTGTCAGTCCACGTTGGCTTTGTGTACTCTTTGGACTTTCTGAGTAAGCAGCCCTCAAAAAGCCACCCTGATCGCTCACCGGCTCAGAATAGAGGATGGGCAGCAGGGGCCTTGCAGAGCCTCAGACGTCTCCAATAACACTCAGCAAATAGCCTCTTGTGGAGCACACAGAAGAGAGTTCCCACTGGCTGGACTCCTGTGATCATGCTGCCTCTCCCACTCGGGAGAGGCATTTCCACAGTCACGAGAGCAGCCACCCCGCACCGGGTGCTGGGGTCTGCCAGGCGCCTTCTCAGCCTCACGTGTCACCCCTACAGCAGCCTGAGAGGGTGGATGCCGCCGTTCACAGACGAGGGACTGAGGCTCAGAGAGCAGAAAATTTCACAGACGAGGGACTGAGGCTCAGAGAGCAGAAAATTTCACAGACGAGGGACTGAGGCTCAGCAGAAAATTTCACAGACGAGGGACTGAGGCTCAGAGAGCAGAAAATTTCACAGACGAGGGACTGAGGCTCAGAGAGCAGCAACAGCTTGCCCATGGCTGTGCAGCCAGTTAACGGTGAGCTGGGATTTGGCCCCCGCCGCAATCAGAGCCCAGAGCCTGGGCTCCAGCCCCTGGCTCTGCCACCCTGTGCTCTGTGGAGCCGGGAGAGGACAAAGGCTTCAGCAGCAATTTTTTTTTTTTTTGCTTTAAACTCCTAGTTCTTAGTTGTCTAAGAGCAATGGATCACAATGGATACATTTCAAGAAAATATTCATTTTATATTATATATTATGTAATTATGTAATAATAATATTCATCATTTTAAGGTGGTAAAGTTTGCCAGTTATTCTTTAATTTAAAAAACAGGCTGGGGTTCAGTGAGGTGTTCATGCCTGTAATCCTAGCACTTTGGGAGGCTGGGATGGGAGGATTGCTTGAGGCGAGGAGTTTGAGACCAGCCTGGACAATATAGCGAGATCCTGTGTCTACAAAAAATAACGATTAGCCAGTTGTGGTGGCAGTTGTCTCTAGTCCCAGCTACTTGGGAGACTGAGGCGGGAAAATTGCTTGTGTCTAAGAGCTGGAGGTTACAGTGAGCTATGATCCTGTCACTGCACTCCAGCCTGGGTGACAGAGAGATACCCTATCTCTTAAAAAAAAAATTGGCACAGATTCTAGATTTTGGTTATACCATTGTTACAGCTGCTGGGCCTGCAGTTCTACCCGCAAGGATGTCTTGTGGGCCTTGACGGATAAAGGTCGAGAAAGCTGTGGCAAGAAGTGGGTGGGTTTTACCTGCCAGTTTCATGACAGCTTCACAACTTCCCTGAGATGGGAGTGCTGTCTTAGAGTTAAGAAAACCTAGACTCAGGCAGAGGCATCACTGTCCGAGGTACGTGGCTAATGCTGTGAGTAGAATTGCATTCCCCAAAAAGATACGTCCAGGTCCTAACTCGGGCACCTGTGACTGTGGCTTATTTGGAAATAGGGTTTTTGCAGATGTGATCAAGTTAAGATGAAGTCCTATGGGTGGGCCCTAATCCAATGACTGGTTCCTTGTAAGAAGAGGGAGATTTGGTCATGCGCATAGAGCACCATGGGATGGTAGAGGCAGGGACTGGAGACGCACATCTGCAAGCCAAGAAACGGCAAAGATTGCTGGCAAAGCAGGAGCTAAGAAGAGGCACAGGCGGGTCCTCCCCAAGCCCTCAGATGGGGCACAACCTTGCCCACACCTTGACTGGGCTTCTGGCAACCAGAACTGTGAAGAAATAAATTTCTGTTGTTTGAAACCATCAGTAATTGGTAATGGCAGCCCCAGGGAACAAATAGAGCAAGTGTTCACCTGGCTTTGAAAAGGGTATGTTAGGTTCAAAGCCTGGGATTGCTAAGAGGCTGACATGCCACCTGCCTCGAGCTCATGGGGTAGGTGGGGGCAAGAGGACAGGGCACTTCAGATGGAGGGAGCGGCCTCAGCCAAGACAGGCAGGAAGGCATGCACCAGCCATTTGCTGGTGAGCAGGGAGGACCAGGGGCTCGAACCCGGATACGGATTGGGTCTGCAGGATGGAGCCGGATGCTGGAGCCAGATGCCAGGAGGTCTTGAAAACCATGAAGAGGAATTGAGCTGTGGTGTCCTACACAATGGGAGCTTTGAAAGTGCAGGGGTGTGATGAGAATGCTTAGGATATCTGTGTTCATCAAGGGGGGATGGTGGGGAAGGAAATGGCTTCCCCTGCCGTGCCAGCAGTGGGCCCAGAAGAAGGAAGAAAATTGAGAGTTTCCTTAAGAAACAGGGGTGCTTACAGGTGAAGCGGGGCAAGGAAAGTGATTTGGGCTGGTCAGGGCCTGTGAAGCGGGGCTGCTGTCCAGGAAAGGGATAGGGGCCTGAGAAGCTCTGGTGACCCTGGGAGACTGGGAGAGAGGTAAGGACTGGAGGAGGAAGGACAGGAAGGCTGAGCAGGGCAGAGCAGCCTGGAGGAGGTGAGGGGTGTCAGCTGCCAAATGGGCTGTTGACATATAAAGCGTATGTGGTTCCTGATGATAAGTAACCCTGGAAGGGAATGAAATACCGTGTTGGAAAGTGACTCAGAACCCAGGCACGCTGGTGCTCTTGTCGTGTGGGTGGCCGAGTGATGTGGAGGGAGATGAAGGGGTTAGTATCTCATGAATGTGCGTTGGCGGCTGACTGCACCCGAGAAAGAGTTAATAATTAAACCGGTTGCGCCACCACTGTGGGGCCAGGGCTGCTGCGGGCTCCCTGGGGCTGACCCCACTCCTCACCCACCCCGTTGGTATGTGGTCCACACGAGAAGACCACAGGAAGCTCAGAACAAGGCATTTTCATTTTGGAAGCTGCCAGGACCGGAAATTAGTGAGGCTGATTCGAAAAATCAATTTAGCTTGACTTGAATTAAGTAAGGAGGGGGACGAAGGCGGGGGAAGGATGAGAGAAGGAACTGGTGTTTGATGAGTCCCAAGGGAAGTCCTTGGCTCCCTGGTGAGTGGGAACGCTCAGCTCCTCTTTTCCAATGGGGAAACTGAGGCTCAGAGAGGTTAAGTGGTTGTCAGAAGACTGTGCAACTGGAAGGGTGTCTGAGCAGGAATGAGGAGGATGACCTGTTGGCCCCAGCACCCCCAGCCGAGTCCTCACAGCTGTGGGACTCCCCCAGGCTTCCAAGCTGCGAGAGAGGAGGCTCCAGGCCCCTGGACAGGAAATTGGAGACCCAGATACCATCTGTGGCTCTGCCCACGTCTCAGGGGACTTTCTGGAGAAGGCCACCATTACTTGCTCCGTGCCGTGATGACAGTGTAGATTCTGCCTTCCTCTGGCAGGTGGAGCAGACCAGATGACATTTTCGGATGTTGCCCCACCCTAGGATGGCAGCTTCTCTGACTGCTGGAGATCTGAAGTGATGCTCAAAGCCTTTGTGGTTAAACGAGCTGGGGTCTGCTTGGGAAGTCCCTCCCGCCGGATATTGAGTATCAGTGTCTCATGCCCAGTGAGCTTCCTCCCTCTCAGGGTGCTGTCCTCCAACCCTGCTGCTTTCCCATGGATCCTGGAGAGCACCACCGCCATCCAGGGCTCTGGCTTCCTCTCTGGCCTGCTCCACTTCTCGCCCTGCAGTGCCTCGCCCCGCCACCCTCTCTCTCCGGGGTCTGCAATGAGAGGTGCTGCCTCTGACACAGACACTTGTGTCTCAGAGGCCGGCCTGGGCTCCTCGGGACTCACACTTCACACTAAGTCTCACCCATGGTTCAGGGCCCCTCAGTGGGGTCCCTGGGATGTCCTCACTGCCTGAGGATTCCCCCAGCTGGAGCTGCTCCAGGCCTCGGGCCCTGTGGTGGCCTGTGGCCCAGATGTTGGGAGTGTTCTCCCCAAACTTAGGCCTTCCAGCTGTTTCTCTTCCAGGACTTACAAAGCAGCAGAAATGCCGCCTCCTCAAGGAATCCATCCTACCAAAGAACGACACCCGCTCCATCCTTCTGCTCAAACAGGACCTTCGGTGACTGCCTGTCCCAGGGCGGGGGTGGGTGGGGCTGTTCCCCAGTGCTGTGAGCCCACTGGGTACCTGGTGGATGTTGTTCCCGGATTACAAAGATGACACATGGGGAGCCCAGAGGCCACCTAGCTCCTCCCAGACTCTGGCTTGGACCCTCGGGTGCCTCCGTATTCATAGTGTCTTGCTGAGAGTACCTTCCTTGGACTGTGGTGGGCAGAATAATGGCCCCCAGAGATGGCCACATCCTAAGCACTAGATCCTGTGAATATGGTGCTTTGCATGGCAAAGGACTTTGCAGATGTAAGTGAAGGCTATGGAGATGGGGAGATTAGCCTGGATTAGCCAGGTGGGCTTGACGGAATCCTGAGGGTCCTTAAATGTGGAAGAGGGATGCAGGAGAGTCAATGTCCCAGTGAAACGTGAGACTCAGTGGCCATGCCTGGCTTTGAACGTGGCAGGAAAAGAAAAGGAAACAGATTGTCCCCTGAGCCTCCAGAAGGAACCAGCCCTGCTTATTATATTATACTGTGATATTAGCCCAGTGAGACCCAAGTCCAGGGGTGGGAACTGGGCCACAGGAAGTGAGGGATGTGGGAGGTAGGAGGTTCCAGAACTTTCCCCGCGGTCTGCCTGCATGGCGATGCCTCATCTGTGCCAATTCAGAGAAATACGCTGCTTCATCCCCCTCCTTCTAGCTGACCTGCAGGGCCCTGGCTCACAGTGTTTCCTCACAAGCCCTGGGAGGGGGCCGCACAGGTGACTTCCTCTGGGCTCCAGAAGCTGCTCCGTTGAGCTGAACAAATGGGTCTGGAGCTGCTGGCAGGCAAAGCATGAGGGCTGGAGAGGGAGAACTGAGGCCTTGCACCTGCCTTCAGAGCTTTTTATTAGCTGGGGACAGTTGTGTGCACAGGGGACCCTAAAACAAGGCAGTGTTGGGGACACGGCCACAGGGCATTGGAGGAGCTTCAGAGAGGGAAATTGCTTTTACCTGGGGCAGTGGGAAGGCCTGCTGGGGAGGATGCCCTCGGGAGGAGTGTGTGGAGCAGAAGAGTGCTTGGGAGCAGGGGTCAGCAGGGACTGGGGCCAGGCCTACGCAGAGGATGCTATTGTGGCCAAGGGGAAGGGCTGGGAGGGGGGCTTTGCAGACTTGGAGAAGCTTTAAGGTGGTGGGTACAGAGGCATGACCAGAGAGGTCAGCCCAGGTTCCTGGTGCTCCTGCTTGTATTTTCTTCCTGGCACCCTGGGGTCTCCTAGCTCCAGGGGAGGTGAGCGATGTGCTCTGGCCAATGGGCTGTGAGCTGTGCCGACTGGTTCCTCGCTCTCCTGCCCTGCCCCAGAAGATGGGAAGCCACATGCCCACAAGTCTGGGTCCCACCATGGTGCAGCCCCCATGGGCCCAGGCCCTCAGCTTGTGGGGACACCTGGAATGGGAGAGGGTGGTCTGGATTTGTTCAACCACAGAGGCTCCTGGACAACTTCTTATCCCAGCTCCATCAGCCTATCAAGGAGGATTAACTAGGCTTAGAAATAGCCCCATGGTCTTGGGAAGGACACATGGTATGGGGTTGGGAAACACAAAAGCACAATGAGTTAATGTTTATGGGAGGTGGGGAGACCTAGGCAACAATCGCGGGTGGTAGTCCAGGATCCTGCGGTGACCACCAGGGCAGAGCCGGGTGGGGCGGTGGCCACGGAGGGGCAAACACTGCATGGGGGAAACTCTTAACTTCTCGCTTCCAAACAGAAGAGTCCCAGTTTGAAGAATTTCCCCCGCCCCCCGCCCCCCGCCCCTCAGTTTCAAGTGTGTGAGTGTCTTATCCATTTTCTTGGGACCTATATTCAATGTCCTTTACCCTGAACCCCTCATCACCTATAGGTTTCAGAATGATGAATAATCCATTTTGGATAAAGGCAATCATACGTGGGTTCAGTCAGAATAGGGACTTTTAAAAGTGATTTTTTTGGAAAATAAAATTTTGGGACTTTTAAGTTGAGAAATCAGTGAAACCAATTACAATATCCCATTAGAAAAAGCACATTCATGAGTACTTTATGACTTTATGAGTAAAAATACTGTTCCCTGAATTATTAAAGGTGAGCATATCCCACCTTAAGATTATTCATACATAATAATGATAGCCTGATGGCCTATAAAATAAACTTATGAAAGTATGATGTACACAGAGAGGCGTTCACTAATTATATGTGTATTGCACAGGGCATGATCATGTCTGCTGCCTTTGATTTCCTATAAAGTGACTTTTAGGATAAAATAAATCAGAATTTTGTGACAGGTGGCAGGGTGCTTTCTCATTACATTTTCTGTGAATCAGTTTGATCAACCATGAATGTACTGAGCCCTCTGCATTTCTGCTGCAAATGCAGCTAAAGTTGATGGAGTGTCAGTCCGTGCAACCCAGCTAGCTACATGTCATGATTCACATACAATTTTTCACTTAATCCTTACAAGGGCTTTATTTGGTGGCTGCTTCTTTATTTGGTGGTTTCTGTAACACTCTCCAATTCACAGGATGAGGAAACTGAGGCACAGAGGAATTGGGTAGTTTCCCAAGAGTCACGCAGCAAGTGGGGTGGTGGGGCCACAGTATAGCCCTGGGCGGTCCCCAGGGCTGGATTCTCCTGCTCCCTGGGCAGCAGGGAGGTGCTGCACCCTCTCTTCCTGCCTGTGGCTGGTGGCCTGGAGGTCCTGGGCTATGTGGTATTCATACCAGGCCAGAGCAGGCATTCCTTCTATGGACAACTATCACATGGCTCTCCTGTCCCAGACACTGGCTGGGAACGCACAGCCTGCTGGGTGAGGCAGTAGGGAAGGTCCCATCCTAACTCCCAATGTTGCCCATAGAGAGAGACTCTAGAGTCTAGCACCAAGGGTATTGGCATTTATTGTGAAGAAGAGGAAAGAGAAGTTTGAAATGGACACATTTTTCATTTTAAAATTCACTACATGGACTTGTTAAGTAGAAATTAGAACCATGCTGATTTCTGGATGTTTGCATACCTAAAAAAAATCTGGAGGTGACACGCAATACTTCCTAACCTCTCGGGTGTGTGCATCCACTGGGCATCTTAAAGGCACAAAGAGCATCCATGAGACAAGGGGGCGGGGTGCTGGTCTTGCCTTTATGTAAGAAACGTAGGGGAACATTTCTATCTTTTTTGGTGGGGGGACAGGGTCTTGCTCTGTCGCCCAGGCTGGAGTTCAGTGGTGCGGTCATGGCTCACTGCAGCCTTGACCTCCCTGGGCTCAAGCGATCCTCCCATTTCAGCTTCCTGAGTAGCTGGGACCACAGGTGCGTGCCACTGTGCCCAGCCAGGGAGCATTTCTTTCTCTCAAATCACATGAAACCATTGGCCCCAGGATTTTTAAAAGAAGGGGGTGACACCACCCACGATCCTTTTATCCCAGATATCTAATAGTTTTGTGGCAGGTTGACTAAGCTAGCACTGTTTACAGGGTTGGGGGGGACCTGTGACCCCACCCCCTGTCCACCCTCCGCTTTCTCTTCCTCAAGGGGGCTCCTGGCCAGGCGGGGTGAGCAGGTTCAGCCTCCTGCGCCTGGAGGTAAACGATCTTGCATTACAAGGTACCTGAATCACTCCTCACTTGGGACCCACTGATGTAGACGGCAGGGACACAGGGGCCCCTGGGCCGAGGCTGGCCCGTGCCAGCCGAGGGAGGGAGGCTGACCCCAGTGTAAGAGGAGCTCAGGAGAATGCAGACCACCAGGAACCGTCCAACTGCCTTTCATGCCATGTCAGTCAGGGTTGAGGAGGTGCCTGGCCCAGTCAGCCCTGGGAGGCCCTAGTGCATGACCCCGGGTGTCTCCCTCCAGGCATCCCTGCTGCTCCTTCTTCTTCACCTCCTAAGCCACCTCCCAGGCCTTGGTGCTGAAGGAGTGGCCAGAACTAAGGAGGATCTGCCATCAGATGAATGGGGCAGCCGTGAGGGTGCAGTGGAGGGACGCCCTGCAGGGAGGGAGCTCAGAGCTTGAGGCGGCTGCCCAAAGGGCCTGGCTGGGCCTGATTCTGGGTCCGCTTGGAGCCCGCACTGCCAGCAACAGTCTCTCAAAGCTGAAAAAGTTTTCAGTAGTAGATGCCACTTCCACAGAGATCTGAGGTGCACACAGCCTGGAGTGCGAGGTTCGTGGGGGCTGGGAAGATGCCATGACCTAGTAAACGTATCTTGCTGGGGACAGGTAAGTCCCTAGGTTTTTGGAAGGCAAGCATCAAGAAGTGGGGGTGGAACCAGGGTGGGGAAGGTCCTGCTTGGATCCTTGCAGACTTTGCCCCGGCTCCCGGCTGCTCCCTGCCGTGTGCCTGGCAGGGTGGGTCCCCGCGGCTGCTGTGCTGGGGAGCCCTCTGCAGGGCGGCCTCCTCCGGGCGACCCTTCCTCACATCAGCGGAGGTCACTGAGGACCCACTGCAGGCATTTTTCGACACCCAGGGCGGAATGACACTTAGAATGTCCTTTGGTGATTCCGGCGCTTGAGAGTCTATTGAGGCAGGGAGTGTGGCCAAGAGGAGACCCTAGAGTAAGACCCGGGGTCGCATCCCCTTTTTCCCGCTATCCAGGGAGTGGCGTTGGGGCTGCTCTCGCTCAAATGCTGTTTCTTTTGCTTGTCTGTGAAGTCCCGCGGCTGTAAGGGAGAAATGAGGGCTGCCCGAGGCTGTTCCCCTCAAAGTCTGGGGTTCGCTTGCACGCAGGGTTCTGAGGGTCCCCGGTGCCAGAGGCCTGGGTTCCACTCCCACTGGGTCACAGGCACGTTGCGAGGCTGAGGCTGTGATCCTGTTCCGCGTGGCACAGGCTCACAGGGGAGCCGAGGACCCCCACGCGGAGGGAACTGCGTTCCCAGGAGGCCCCGTGTTTCCCCGGCGCTCAGCCTTGGAGGTGGTCAGCCTCGGAGGTTCGATGGGGCGGACGGGGAACAGGGTCCTCTCTCTGTTGGCCCGCGCCACCTGGGCCACTCACTGCAAGCTGGACTTAGCGCAGATAGCACTTTATCGCGCCACTCCCTGCTCAGAGAAGGCCCTGTCATCTGGAGGTTTCCTATTTACTTTTTAGTTTTATGGGCATTTAGTGAAATGGCTATGATGACGGCCTGTGTGTTTAGCCGTAGAGGCAAATTACACTGATAGCCCTTTCCCCTCTCTCCCTCCGTCTCCCTCTCACCCACACACACACACTCTCATGTACACTCACACACTCATACACACACATCACTCACACTCACATGGACTGACACACAATCGCACACAAACACACTATCATCACACTCACACATGCTCCCCTCACACAGTCATACACTATCACAGACTCACAATACACACTCCCACACACACTCACACTCCACACACACTCCCACACACTCATACTCCCCCCACACACTCATACACACACACACACTCCCACACACTCATACTCCCCCCACACACTCTCACACTCCACACACACACACACACTCATACTCCACACACACTCATACACACACACACACACTCATACTCCCCCCCACACACACTCACACTCCACACACACACACTCCTACACACATTCTCACACTCCACACACACACTCCACACACACTCCCACACACTCATACTCCACACACACTCATACACACTCATACTCCCCCCTACACACTCTCACACTCCACACATACACTCCCACACACAATCCCACACTCCACACACACACTCTCGTACTCCGCACACACTCCTACACATTCTCACACTCCACACACACACACTCACACTCCCACACACATTCTCACACTCCACACACACACTCCCATACACTCATACTCCCCACACACACACTCACACTCCACATACACACCCACACACTCATACTCCACACACAGTCATACACACACACTCCCACACACTCACACTCCACACACACCCACACACTCATACTCCACACACACACACACACTCCCACACACACACACAGGCACACACTCTCAGACTCGTCACACATACTCTCACACATATTCTCACACACACACACACACACTCATACACACACTGTCGCACACACCCACACACCCTGCTCATCCACTCCACTCTGCCGCCTCCTCTCAGCTGGGCCTGCAGCTCCGCTGTGAGCTGTGAGCCACAGACTGTGAGGAGCCGCAGCCACCCCTGCTCTTGGGGGCTGTGGTCTCCTGGGGGGTTTCTGGGGGGCGAGTGTGGGCGCTCAAGCGAGGGTCCTTGCGTTCCCTCAGACCCGCTTCATGTCCCGCTCTGTCTACTGGGCTCTTCGTGAGCCCCATTTCATTTGAAGAAAGGACTGGATAGCTAAAAAGAATCTGAATCAGTCTAAAAAGCTTTTGGAAATTCCTGCCCCCACCCCCCAACTCAGGTCTAAGGCACATGTGAGTAGATTTAAGCATGTCCACAGCCAGCGCTTCAAGGCGGGTGTGAGTGGGATCTAGGGCTGGGCACAGAGGGGCTGTCCTTGTGGGCTGGGGGCCTGGAAACTGTGCTCCAGGGGTGAGAGGGCCTTTCTCTTTAGAACGCTTTCTGGAACACCTGCAACTGTTTTCTGTCCTCACAGCAGCTCATCTGTGGCCCCTGCATCTGGCCTGTATCCATCTTCCACCAGTCTGCACACCTCCAGGCAGCCCCGTGTTCTAGGGCTGCTTCCAGTCCCACCCAGCGCTCCTGGTGGCTGTGCGTGGTGACTAGGACAACTTGGCAGTGTGGTCAGTGGCATGTTCTGATAAACTCAAGCCTCTGGGGAGAAGCTGGGCTTGGGCCTGGGCCTAAACGATGGTGGTGGGACCCACTGCCGGATGGCCGGGCAGGTGGCATGGGCCCTGCTGCAGGCTGGGTGAGAAAGGCCAGTCCTGCAGGCTGACTAGGTGTAACCTCAGAGTGCGAAGCAGCTGAAGCGGACGTCCCAGGTGCAGTTCGCTTTGAGGGGTCATCCCAGAGCAGCAGAGCGCTTCTGCAGGAGTGGGTCACATGTGGACACCTGGGCAGGTCAGGGAGGCAGGGCCTCAGCTGCTAGACCTGGCTGGGCTCAGGCTCCTGGGGGCAAGGCCTGGTCCCCATCCTGTTGCCAGCAGATGCCCAGATCAGAATGGGGGGGTCAGGGGTGGACCAGCTGTCTGGACTGGGGAGGACTCTGCCCGTGCTCCAGGCACCCTCTCCCCTAGGAGCCTCATTCCAGCCATTCCCTCTACCAGGAATGGTCTTTACCCAGAGTCCCTCTTGGTTGACCCTGGCTTTGGCTCTAATCTCATCTCTTGATGAGGTCCATGTTGACCAACCTATTTAATGTACAACCTGCCCCCACCTTCCCTCACCCCTAGTTCACCTTCCCCAGTCTTCTATTTTCTGTGTAGTCTGACCTTTAACCTACTACATAACTTATTTATGTACCAAGCTTATCATTTATTATCTCTCTCCCCTTTCTAGAAGGTAGACCCTCAATCAGGATCTGTTCAGTGGATTAGTGAGGAAATCTCCAGACCCTACGCTTCACTTTCGGGGGTAGTACCCTCCCCTCCCCTCCCAACCACCTGCCACAGGGAAGGAAATACCATGTGTGACAAATAGAATACAACTATCGAAAGAACGTGAAATGAGCCCCGTGAATGCCAGGCCTTTCAGCCAAATTCTATTTGTTCTGGGACAATGAAAAAGTGACTCATTTATCCACAGAAGAGGGAAAGGCACCATTGCTAGGCAGAAGTCACGTGCATCTCCCGCCTTCTGTTCTGTGCCCCGATGTGCCTAGAAGGTCACCCCAGTCCCTCCAGCCTCTGGGGAGAAGTTGGGCCTGGGCCTGAATGAAGACAGAGGGGCCCATTGCTGCACCTGGCCAGGCGGGTGGCATGGGCCCTGCTGCAGGCTGGATGAGAAAGGCCAGTCCTGCAGGCTGACCAGGTGTAACCTCAGGGTGCAAAGCAGCTGAGGCGGACGTCCCGGGTGCAGTTCGCTTTGAGAGGTCATCCCAGAGCAGCGGAAATATGTGTGACCCATTTTAGAGATGAGGAAATGGAAGATTCCTCTGCTCTGGGGCCCCAGTTGTCACCCCTGCCCTGTGTCTCCCGATCAGCGCTGCCTCCTCATTCAGAAAGCTCAAGAGCCTAGTCCCTAGCACAGTGACACGAGGTTTTCCTGGCACTACTCATTGTTTAATGATCCTGGGAGGGACAGTAAGAGGGAAGGGAGAAGGAGAAGGTGAGTCCGGAGGCAAGCGCCTTCCCGGGCTGTGTTCAGCAGCAGCACCGAGCGCTCTGGGATGTCTGGACAGAGGCGCAGAGACGCAGCTGGACTCAGAGGGAAGCTTAGTCCTGGGCCGGTTTTCAAGGGTTTCCTCTGTGTTCTGGTCCTGCGGGAGGGCACTGCTTGCTGTGTTCAGACACTGATTGGGGCAGCTTGCTGGAGACGGGTCCCTGCTAGGGCAGCCCGTGGTGGCCGGGACGCCATGGTTGCCTGTGCCTCGGAGCCCTGGCTTTGCCCAGGTGGTCGCTTTGTAGCATCGTGTGTCTGGGTTGGAGGACAAGGTGCTGCCCAGGTGCGGCACTGGCCAGAGCTCCGCAGTCCAGTCACATGACTTGGCAGGGCCTCCTCAGCTCCTCCGTGCCCAGGGAGGCAGTGGGGCATTCCCCAGTGACCTGTCACAGGCGGCACAGGTCCTGGGACGGGAGGCCCAGTTCCCATAGACCTGGGCAGGTCTTTATCCCGTCCTCAGATGCCCACTGCAGCCAGGAAGCCGTGTCTCCTGTGGAGCAGGGCTGAGGCCATCCGCTTGAGGTCATTTCCCTGGGGCCTGGGGATTCGTGTGGCACCAGTCCCTGTCCCCCAGACCAGCTGCTCCTCTTTCCTGGTCCATAAGCATTAGTGGGTCCTGGTCTGCCCAGTGGGCACCTTCTTCCGCATGCAGCAGTGGCAGCAGAAGCAATGAACACTCCGGAAGGGCCCACTGTGTGCCAGGCTCAGGGACACAAGACTAGAACGTGGGTGAAGTTCCACAAATGTGGGCAGGTGGCACGCCCATTGAGTGCCAGCCATGTGCCTGTAGCTGAGAGCTCAGCGGCGCAAGGTAGGTGCAGGCCGCCGTTCTTGTGTAGTGAGACCCACAACAGCAGCTCCGAAGGGGGTGTCCAGAGAGACGGGTCCTAATGCTGGCCTGGGGAGTCAGAAGAGACCACCCTGGAAGAAGTGGCGTCTAAGCTGAGACCTGAGAGTTAGGACTTAGTCATTTAAGGGTTGGGGGTAGGGAGGGGTGGGCAGGGGTGGAAGAGGGTTTCCAACAGAAAGAATAGCATGTGTGAGGCCCTGAGGGAGACAATTTGGGACCAGAGTCACATCAGTGTGACTGGAGATTACAGGACAAGGGAGGTAGTGGTGAGCCATTCATCTGGGAAGGGAAGTGAAGGGAGATTGTGCAGGAAGGGAGAAACCTTGTGGTCCGTGGAGCCTAGGGGAGGAGGGGAGCGTGGCTCTTGGGATGCTGCGTTTGAGGTCTCCGTGGGATGACTGAGCACCGTCATCTAGCAGGTGGTACTCAGCCTGGAGGTCAGGCTGTAGGTGAATGGATGCTAAGTGAAGTCATAGAGGAGGCTCGCGCCCAGGAAGAGGCCAAGTACAAAGAGAAGACTGCCGGGGCTGTCCTGGGATCCACAGGTGGAGGGGGCCCAGGAGGCAGAACTGTAGAGAGGACTGAGCGAGGGCTGCCCAAGGGCAAGCTCAGCCCAGGAGGAAGAGAGGGAGTGCTCCCAGGAGGAGGAGGAGAAGGTCAAGAACGAGGCACTCAGTTCACCAGACAAGTCAGCAGGGAAAGAGTGAATGAATGGAGAGGTCTCTTGGATTTAAGGAAGGAGGTGGGTGGGGGCTGCAAGGGAGGGGAGGAAGGGGGAGCCCTGAGAGCTCTGTGTGTGTGTGTGTGTGTGTGTGTGTCTGTCTAACAAGGGAAGGACAAGAGCATGTTTTAAAGTTGATGCAAGTAGCTGGGAGAGAAGGAAGAGACCAGAGGGGAACTGGGTTCATCAACGTGACAAGGGTTGTGCAGAGTCTGAGGGGTGAGCGGTTGGCCTTGGGGAGGGAGAGGGGCAAGACAGGGTAGGAACTGGGTTGGGCGCAGGGCTGGGGTTCAAGGGTCGGGGTTGCCAGGACTGGAGTTCCCCTCTGCTGGCTTGTTTTCTCTGAGTTGAAGTCAGATGCTGAGAGCTGGTGAGAGGCAGTGGTTCTGAGCTTTGAGGAGTGAGAAGAAGGTTGCAGTGGTCACCTTAGAGCTGGCTGGGGAGGCAGAACCACTCATTGGAGGTGCTGGGCCTCCCTGGGGGCCGCAAGGGGATGGGGGTCTTTAGGGGCTGTTTTTCTCTCCTTGGAGGCAATGCAGGGGAAGGCAGGGGCAGGGCGGGACTCGGGTCCCAGCTGCACCTCTGGCCCACGCTGACCTTGGGGACACTGGTTATTTTCCTAGGCCTCCCTATTTGCTTGTCCACATAACAGGGAGGCCAGGCTCAAAAAGCAATTAGGGCCCCCTGGAGACCTGGGATTCAACTGAAGGCCACAGGTAGAAGATTGAGTCTTTATTTCATTCCTGATTAGTGCAGGAGAGAAGGAAATGGGAAGCTAATATGGAGGCATGCCTGAAATGTGAAACTAAGAAGTGGAACTTTTATCACTACTTTGGGATTTTGCATTGGGTTCTTTTCCACAGAATTTAGGTTGGTTTGTAGGTCAATTATGAAAACATTATGAGAGCTTTCCTGGTTCATCTTCATCTCCCTTGCCTTTTTTTTTTTTTTTTTTTTTTTTTTTTTTTTTTTTTGTGGAGAGAGTCTTGCTCTGTTGTCCAGGCTGGAGTGCAATGGCGCAATCTTGGCTCACTGCAACCTCCATCTCCCGGGTTCAAGTGATTCTCTTGCCTCAGTCTCCCACACCTGGCTAATTTTTGTATTTTTAGTAGAGATGGGGTTTCACCATGTTGGCCAGGCTGGTCTCGAACTCCTGACCTCGGGTGATCCGCCCACCTTGGCCTCCCAAAGTGCTGGGATTACAGGTGTGAGCCACCACGCCTGGACTTGAGCTCCCTAGTCTTTGAGCTCCCTTGCCTGGTTTCCCTTCTATCCATCTGATTCTGCAAGATCTGGCAGTGGAAACACGAATGAAGAGGGTGAAGGCGTTCTGTTTTGTTGCCTCTTGTAGCGCTGATGAAATCATCGATTCTCTCGCGTGTTTGTTTCTTCACTTGTAAATGTACCTTTGGTTAGAAGACGAGTGAATGGACAAATGTTGGGATGAAGAAAGGGTCCGAAGAGACCATTTAAATCATTTCATTTATCTTGGCTCTCCTGGCTCCTCCTGTTATAATGAAAAATTATGGAAATGGAAAATAAGCTATTTGCAAGATCCATGAAGGAAGATGCGTAAAGAGAAAACAAGTGGGCTATAAATGCGTTTGGCTTGGTACCTGCACTGAATTTGGAATTGACAGTGATTTCAAAAAGGTTGAGAAATTGGAATAGGGTCGTTTTCTCTCAGGACACAAGTACCAGTAAGTCAGATGACAACGTGGAAAGTATCCTCATGAAAGGAAGCATATTGAAGATAAGACCCAGCTGCTCTGCCAAGGAGTGGCCGTTCTTTATTCCTTTACTTTCCTAATAAATGTGCTCTGACTTGCCCTGAATTCTTTCTTGCGCAAGGTCCAAGAACCCTCTCCTGGGATCTGGATTGGGACTCCTTCCGGTAACATCATCCTGGCAAACCATGAAGGGGTGATACTGAGGAAACTTCCAACCCCACCCCGCCCCCTGCCCCCCCCCCCACACAAATCAAAAAGACAAAACCCAGTATTTTAAATCCTTCAGACCCCCATTTCACTGGTGAGTAGAAAGTCAATTTGGTGGAGCAAATTTCCTGATAGTTTCTGTGACGTGGGAGGCAAATATTTTGACACCTTGAATGTCTGACATCATCTTCATTTTACCGTCACACCTAGTTGATAATGGGTTTGGTACAGCACTCTGGGTTGGAAATCATTTTCCCCTAGATTTTTGTTGAATTGTAGTCTAGCAACCGGTATTTGTCCTGAGAATCAAAATTATTCTGATTCGTGATCCTTTGTAGAAGACCTATTTGTATCTCCCTCTCAGCTTGTAGGACTGTCTTTTGTCCTCAGTGTTTGTAAATGTTACGCGGATGGCTTAGGCTGGGTATCTTTTCACCTGTCACATGGGCGGGCACTCACTGGGTCCTGCAGGCTAGAAATTCATGACTTTCAGTTCTCTGACATTTCCTAAACTATGTCTTGATGCTTTTCTTTCCCACCTTTTCCTTGGTTCCTCTCTCTCTCTCTGGAACTCTATCTTCATATGTTGAACCTCTTGAACTAATTTTTCATTTTTTTTGCTCTATTTTCTCTATTTCCTCTGTTTTATCTTCTAATTTTTCTAATGAACTTTATAACACGACATTTTAAGTTTACAACTATTCTTTCTGTTCTCTAAATATTCTTTAAAAAAAAAAAACAAAAAACATGTGATTGTGCCTGGATGCCATATCTGATTGTCTATCTGAGGATACTGATAATAGCTTCCTGTTTTAAACTCTTTCTTCTCTATGCATAATCTCTGTTTCCTCCAAGTTACCTTCTTCTCTTTGTTTTGGTCACGCTCTCTCATGTCAGGGGCTTTCTTCAGCTGAGACCCTTAGTCCCTGGTTTATATTTAAGAGTGGGGCATGAAAAGTTGATTGGAAGCACTAGATGTGTGATTAAGATTGTTGTTGATTGTGGGCTTCCTTGTAAAAGAATCTGGTTGGACTATTTTCCTGGGGAACTACCAATATCGGCATCTCTAGGTCTCTCCTCTTGGGTTGGTCTGAGCTCACAAAGGCCTTTAATCCTCTCATGGAAGTGACAACCTAGACATTCGGAAAGCTGAGAGAGAGAAGAAGGCTGGAGCAGGGGTATCTCGGGTCAATATTCAATATACAAACCTTCCCTTAACCCCCTACTTCTGTGTGGTGCCCTGGCCTTCAGCTGCGCCTGGGATCTCCCCAGCTAGAGCCCTGGTCTCCCCTCTCCAGAGAATAAGCCTTCAGTGTTTTACTGGTGTCAGAAAGGGGATTTGTGCACCTCACTACTTTGTGAACAGATTATCAAGTAATTCTGCTAATAGCTCTTCTTTCTTTCTCATTTTCAGAAGTTCTGGACACCCCCAAATCCTGAGCCCTCTTTGGGTTCTGCTGGTAAACCTGGCTGCTGCTTGGCAGGAATGCCCTTAGATCTGGGCCATGGCCTCAGAGACTGTGTTCCCTCTTCTAGCTGTGCCCCTTCCCAGGGCCAAGGGGACATGCCCACTCAGAGCTTGCACCTCATTCCTCCTAGAACATTCTTCAGGGAAATGAGACCTTGGATTTCCCTGTCCAAAGGATCCCAACCCTGCTCCCAGGGCCCCAGCGGGCCTCTTTCCAGACCCCTCCTTCCAGAGTGGACCGTGCTGCCAGTGTGAGCCACCTAGGCCGAGGAATGGCTGGGGGCAGGGCGTTGTGGGAGGTCTGGATGGAGCCATGCAAACCCCTTCAGGTGCAGGATGGGGCTGGCTGGAAAGGAAGGAGGGGAATGGGCCATGATCAGGGATATTCAGTGTTGCTGTGTTCGGGTGCGGAACCGAGAAGTCCAAGGAGGACTCTCCATTTGAACCTGCTGTTAAGGGTTGAATCGTGTCCCCTCCAAAAGATCCATTGCAGTCCTAACCTCCGGTTCCTCAGGACATGACCTTACTTGGAAATAGGTTCATTGGAGATAAAATTAGTTAAGATAAAGTCATACTGTAGTTGGGTGGGTCCTAATCTAAGATGATGGGTATCCTCATAAGACAACCATAGGAAGATGGAGACGGAAATGTATCTCCAGGCCAGGCAGTGTCAGCAAGTGCCGGTCATCACCAGACGCTAAAAAGCAGCGCAGGAGCAGATCCCTCCCAGCCCTCTGAAGGAACCAGCCCTGCAGACGCCTTGATCTTGGACTTCTAGTTTCCAGAAGTGAAAGAATAAACATCTGCCGTCCTAAGCTGCCCAGTGTGTGTACTTTGTCATGGCACCCCAGGAAACTAACACATGGGCCTTTTACATCACCAAGAAGGTATATTTGTTAAGGCAGAGAATAGAAGGAATTTTTTTTTTTTTAACCTTTAAATAAAGTCTATGATCTTAGTGTAGAATTTTGTTTTTATGAGTGAGGGCACGTGGGCTTCCTTGGCTGCCCCTGCTCAGGCCACCTTGAGTGCCAAGAGTGAATTGGCCTCTTGGCTCTCCCCAATCCTGGTGTAGGGCTCAGCTTTATCCTGTATGCTCAGCCAGCCCCCATGCACTCTTCCTTTCCCAGCCTCTGGCGTTTTACCAGTGTGCTCCCTCCAAGATTTCGCTCCTGGAAGTTCTGTCCCAGTGCTGTTCAACAGGATTTTCTGTGATGATGATGGAAACATTTTTTTTTTCTAGGCTGTTCAGTATGGCAGCCACTAATCCTGGGAGGCTGCTGAGTGCTTGAGATGTGGCTAGTGTGACCTGGAAACTGAAGTTTAGAATTGATTTAATAAAAAGGTAAAAGTAGCCCGTGTAGCTAGGGGCTACCACATTGCATAGCACAAACCTACGCTGTAAAATAAAACAAAACAAAACGTTTATCTTTGATGGATTTAGATAATGGAAGTAAAGGAACGTGTTCCATCTGCCATCTTTACCCTAGTATCTCTTACGTGTCTTAATTTTTATTTCAAAGAGATTTTAGAACTACACTAGCAGTGGTGAGTTTAAAAAAAGTCCTGGCTCTCGGATGTGTAGTAGGGTGAACCCTGGTGCATGGTTCTGTGTGCAAGGAGGCAGCTTTTGTGGCCATCACTCTTGTCGCAGGTAAGGGCAGGCAGAGGTTCTGTTCGTGGTCACAGAATGAACTTGGGGTCTTTGGCTCCTGCTAGGTAGGTTTGCAGCCTCCAGGGACCTCGCCAAGCACCCTTCATGACTCTTGAACACCCAAGCGGGCGTCCAGGCCCTGCGGCCACCCGGCTGCTGGAAAACAGATTGGGTTGGTAAAAATATGTGTGTGTGTTCTCACAGAACCTGAGAAAATCACACCTCCACTTTGACAAAAAAATCTGTTTGTGCGGCTCCAATAATCACTTCCTAACTGGTGGGATAGCAGGCCATATGTCTGCGAAGTGGCTAGCTGACGAGACGTCCTACCTCCGTTGCGCCTCGCAAAATACCTTTTTCTAGCAGATCAGCTCTAAAATAAAAAGAAATGAAGCCACAGGCTTCTGCTTCCAAATGATGCTTCTGAGGCAAGGCAAGACAAGGCAAGCGGTTCCTGGAGACACGAGGGTAGGGGCTTGGAAATGGGCCTGGTGGGGCTTGTGACTCTGATGTGTTTGGGGTGAGGGAAGTCAAATAGGATTTTCAAGTTCAGGGGCTGGTCCAGTGTTGGGGGAGAGGCCCCTGCTGAATGGCGAAGGTACTGTCTGCAGAAAGTCAGACTTGTTTGGGGGTTTGAATCTTGGAGGAGACCCCCCCGTCCCTCCTGGAGACTGGCATTCCAGCTCTCGCAAGCTGCTGTGTCTGAACCCCTTTGCCCTCATCTCACGCCAGTTGTGAAATTCCATCAGGCTTGAATAATCATAGGAAGCTGCTCTGGCATCCTCATGACCTAAGGCAAGCACATCTCCACGTCTCTGTGTGTAGGTGCTTCCCCTTGGCCTCCCCTCTGGGCCTGCCAACGTTTTTTGAGTGTGTGGCTCACAAATTTTACCTTGGAGGTGACCACTGTCCCTCGGAAGCTCATGTACACACAGAAAAATGGCAGTCCCTGGAAGGAGCTTCTCCCTGCAGCCTTTCCCCAAAGTCAGCTGGAACTATTTAGAACGACAAACACCCTTCCCACCATGCTGTTTCTAGAACAAGCCTGCCTTTCCACAATTCACTTTGCAACCTTAGGTAGAACCACATGTCACGTGTCTTGTTTTTCTCATCTATGACTCCAAAGGGTAGTGTCAGAAAAGATCAAGTTAAGAAATGCAAAGTCATTTTAATAAAGTTATTGACTTTTGTGGCCATTTCAGTATTATATTTAAAAATTCACATTATAGAAATAAATCTGGGTTTTCAGTTTGCTCTGTGCAGTACGCAAGATGCCTCATTCCCTTCCCTTCTTTAAGAGTCTGACATTATTTTATGGCCTGAATTCAATGACTATTCAGAAGATGTGAGAAGCGAACTTTACCTCTTGGATTTTTCGTTATCCAACAGGAAGGACGTGATAAAGGAGGATGGCCTGTATTTGTCAGAGCAGGTGCTGTGGTTGTAGCCAGTCTTGCCGACTGACATGAGCTGTTAATACTTGATCTGTTTTTTTTTTGAGACGGAGTCTCACTCTGTCGCCCAGGCTGGAGTGCAGTGGCGCAATTTCCGCTCACTGCAAACTCCGCCTCCCGGGTTCATGCCATTCTCCTGCTTCAGCCTCCCGAGTAGCTGGGACTACAGGGGCCCGCCACCACGCCCGGCTAATTTTTTGTATTTTTAGTAGAGACGGGGTTTCACCGTGTTAGCCAGGATGGTCTCGATCTCCTGACCTCATGATCTGCCCGCCTCGACCTCCCAAAGTGCTGGGATTACAGATGTGAGCCACCACGCCCAGCAATACTTGCTCAGTTTTAAAGTCCTGCTCAAGTTCCGTCTGTGCCCCCATCCCAGAAGGTGTCTATGGAACCCTGTGACTTTGCTCTTGTTCACGCATCAGATTTCTGATGCTGCTGGTGATTGGAGGAGCAGGGTGCTCATCCAGCGCGAGCTCACTGACCACGGTGGGAGCAGGAGCTGGAGCTAATGGGATGGAGAAGGGAGCCCTGGCGAGAAGGGGAGACACGATTTACTCCAGAACCCGGCAGAGACACTGGCACGCAAAGGTTAGGCCTGGGTCCGCAGGCCCTGCCTCAGATGTTTCTTTCTTGATGTCTTCCAGCAGGAGGGAATCTCGCTGTGAACCCCCTCACACATTATCTGCTCCTCTCCCTGGCACTTACCAGTTATCTGTCTGCTGCAGATGAGCTATTTCTGAACTTGCCTTATCTTGCCTCCTGGACTGCTTCAGCTCCTGAAGGGTCGCGACTGTCATAAACACTTCGTTATCTTCTGCGGTGCCCGGCCAAGGGCCTTGCACCAGGGCCGCGTGCGGAGGGCACAAGCCCCTGGTCCCTGGGCCACGGGGCTGAACGGTTTCTGACTCCAGCAGGCTGGCACACTGGAGAGGCTGCGGCAGCCCTAGTTGGCTGCTGTCTTAGGGGACTGGAAGCCTCTGGGGTGGGGGTGCAGGAATGTTGCTCTGGGAACGTCTTGGCAGTTGGAGGTTGCCTTCTCCATCTCTCACCATGCCCTTTGCTCCTTGGGGTTAGATGTCTCTGTACCAAGTGCCACCTCTCTCTGCTATATCTTCTCCAGCCTCCTCTCTGCTGCGCTTTTCTGCCATCTCTCTCTGTTTGGCATGAGCCTCTCTCAACTTAGCATCTTCCTCACCTCCCTCCTTCCCTTCTGGGCTGGGCTTCTCCCGGGGACACCCACTGCACCTCTTATTTCTCAGGCCGTGGGATTGGTGCCCGCCCTCTGTCCCCTGACCTGGCTTGGCTCTGTGTGCCCCTCCAGGCCTGCTGTGTGCCACATCCGGGGCACGCATTTGGTCTGCATTAGACTTGCCTGTCAATCAGCATCTTGGCATTGATCACCTTCTCCTCATTCTTCCCCCTCCCTAATAGCAGACTCTTTCTGGCTCCTTCACCGGCTCCTTCTCCTCTTCTTTTCCTTATCCATTAGTGTCCTTTGCCCTGCACGCTCTAAAGCACTCCCAGACACTCTCTTTCCTTCCACAAGACATCAATGACCACCTGGAGGCTGACAACTCCAAGTCCACAGCTCTGGCTCTAGCCTTTTCCCTGATGCTGCTTCATGCCTGTATTGCAGGAGGTTCCTGCTTGTTGCCTAAGCTCGTCAAACAAACTTGTCCAAGACGAAAGTACCGACCTAGCACCCAGCATCTCCTGCCACAGTTAATGGTGCCACCATTCACCTGGTCATCCAGGAAGTCACCCCTAGACTCCTTTCTCTCTCCCAGTCCTGCCCATTCTCCAGGTGCCCTGAGTCCCCCGGCCATAGTCAGGTGGGCTAGGTCATGCTGCAGTAACAAATATCCCTGCAGTCTCAGTGGCTGAACACAGTGTCTGGATGGCCGGACTAGTCTTCCTGCAACTTGCCTCTAGGTCGCCACTCTGGGATCTCATCTTATTCGAGCTGTAGCTCTGCCATCTGGAACCGGTACTTCTGAACTGGCTGCAGAAGGTAAGCGCAGATGAGAGGGTCATGCAAGATGTTAAAGGCCAAGTCTGAAATAGGTCACATCGTTTCCGCCCCATTCTATTAGCCAGAACTCAGTCCTGCGGCCCCTCAGCTGACTGCAAAGGAGGCCGGGAAATGCACTCTGGGAGACAGTCTCTTCCCTGCGTGCTCAGGGAGGGAGAGGGATGCGGTGCCCCCACAGTACTGCTGTTAGGGCCCTGATCATCTCCGGTTGGACTAATGAGTCTCCCTGCTTGCAGCCTCTGTCCTTCCAATCTAGCTTCCTCCCAGTAGCAGGAGCAGCCAGTCGTTCTACACTGTGGATCTGATCACACCACCTCCTGCTAAACCCCTTGCTCTTAGGAGAAAGTTGTGGCTGGACCCTCTCAACCTCTGCAGTTACATTTCTCACCACCCTCCCCAACATGGCCTTTTCCCCAGCTGCAACAAACTCCCCACATTTTCCCAAACAGGCAGTAGTTCATGAGGCTCCCCTCATCCCTTTGCTGACAGGGGTTCTCCCTTCCAGAAAAGGCTCGGATCTGTGTGCCGGAGTCAGTTCACCAGGCCCCCCAGGGTTCATCTGTGCCCATCCACCGCAGGCCAAGTCATGGGCTCCCGGTGCGGGATTTCCAAAGCCCTTCATGTGCCCTCATGAGGATACTCTTGGCATTGTTAGTTATTGCTTTTCAGAGAGTCTGACGTCACCCACAAGCCAGAAGGGTAAAGGCTTCCTGTGTAGCCTCCACTGTGCCGAGAGCACCACATGCTTCACTCACTGGAGCCTTAACATCATCCTGTGAGAGGCACTGCTGGGGCTTCCATTTAACATCATGGGACGCCAAGGCACAGAGATGTCAAGGAACTTGCCCAAGCTCACACAGCCAAGCGGTGGAGGCAGGTTGGCTCCAAGTCCACATGTATGACTGCTGTGCTACCCACGGCCTGTGACCCACAGCCCTCAGCCACATGGCACCTTCATCTCCGTCTCTGCGACCCAGAATGCTGGTCCAGAGTGTATGGCCACTCACGGGCAGTTGAACACACATGAGCAAGTTCCATTTTAAAGCTTTCTTTTACTCTCTCCTCTGCCTACTTCCATCCATGCTTCCCTTAGAAATCCCCGCTATGGGCCGGGCGCGGTGGCTCACGCCTGTAATCCCAACACTTTGGGAGGCCGAGGTGGGTGGATCACCTGAGGTTGGTAGTTCGAGACCAGCCTGGCCAACATGGTGAAACCCTGTCTGTACTAAAAATACAAAAAAATTAGCCGGGCGTGGTGGTGGGCACCTGTAATCCCAGCTACGTGGGAGGCTGGGGCAGGAAAATCGCTTGAACCAAGGAGGCAGAGGTTGCAGTGAGCTGAGATTGCGCCACTGCACTCCAGCCTGGGTGACGGAGCAAAACTCTGTCTCTGAAAAAAAAAAAGAAAAAAAAAAGAAAAAGAAAAATCCCCTCTACGATTTCCTTGACAGGAAGCAAGAAAATAAATCCATGAGACTCTCATTAGATTTTTTCAGACAAAGTAGCTTGATCTTATCCCTGGAAGTGAGCACCATGCCTCGGAGACAGTTACTCCAGAGATCTCATCCCTGCCTCAACTATTCTGGATGGCTTCTTTGGGAGGTGCTTGCAGAGACAGCTTACTGGTCACACAGGAAAATGATTGCCACGACCGTCTGTCACTATCCGCACCACACAAACATCATCAGAGGGACTCTCCCATACTTGTGTCTGCTCATGCAAAGGGCTTTGCCAGCATCTCTTTCAGTAAGTGTGCAGAAATGTTGTCTTTTAAAATCCCTGGTCCCCAAGTGGCTGCCGTGACGTGGGGACGCAGAAGGTGACAGTGTTGCTGCTCAGGGCTGCCCTGACAGAGGGCCGCAGACTGAGGGCTTCAACAACAGAAGTCTGGCTTCTCAGAGCCTGGAGGCTGGAAGTCTGAGATCTAGTTTTGGCAGGTGTGCTGCTTCTGAGGCCTCTGAGTGTGGCTTGGAGGTGGCTGCCTTTCCCCCTGTGTCTCCCCGTGGTGTTCTCTCTGTGCGTGTCTGCATCTTCATTCCTTTATTTTTATTATTTTGGAGAAAGGATCTCACTATGTTGCCCAGGTTGGCATGCAGTGGCACAATCACAACCCACTGCAGCCTGGACCTCCCAGGGTCCAGTAATTCTCCCGCCTCGACCTCCTGAGTAGCTGGGACTGCAGGTGCACGCCTCTGCATCCGGCTAATTAGTGTATTTTTTTTTCCTTTAGAGATGAGGTCTAACCAAGTTGTCTAGGTTGGTCTTCAACTCCTAGGCTCAAGCAATCTGCCTGCCTTGGCCTCTCAAAGTGCTGGGATTACAGGTGTGAGCTGCTGTGCCTGGCCTTGATTTCTTCTTTTTCAAAGGATACCAGTCAAATTGGATTGGAACCCACCCTAAAGACCCTATTTTAACTTAATCTCCTCTTTGACAAAACTTTCTCCAAATACAGTGACTTTCTGAAATACTGGGGGTAAAGACTTCAACATAGGAATTTTGGGGGTCTCAATTCGGCTCCAAACAGGCCCTCATGGAAGCGCTGGCCACTCCCTGCTCTGCGTCCAGCACCTCCGCGACCCTGGATGAGTCCTCGCTCGCTGGGTTTCAGTTTTCTTATCACCAACATGGTCAGGGGGGTGGTCAGACAAGCTTGCCCAGGGCCTTTACAGCTTGAAAACTCCACAGTAACCTATAAAAGCATCACTCCAAGAAGATATATTGCTTTTGTGACCCAGGCAACACCACAAGGGCTTTCAGCGTTCAAGGCCACGCATCCACAGTGTGCTCTGATGTTTCTCAATATCTGATGACAAACTTTATGATCCCTGTTGGCAGGTGAGACATTTCTCCTTGGTTTGAAAGTAACAGCAGCGTGGTCTCAGTGGGAAACATCCTCGGAGAGATGTTTGATCTTCTCTCGTGTGTTCGGTTCCGAGGTGAAAGCCCCCTACCACTCACTGAGGGAAGGGAGGTGTCCGATGCTTTTTAATCAAAGGCATTTTCTTTTCAGGGTGTTTCTCTATACAAACACCTTTGATAAAACATCTTGATTTGATCTTTGATTAAAGATCAAAGCCCAAATAAACCCACCAGGGAATGAGAAAGAGTCAGCAAGGACAGCACTACCCTCTTCTTGTGGGCACAAACATGGGCTGGCTAGCACCTGGCACTGCTTGGCCAGCCAGAAGCCCTGACTTCCAGGATCCCAAGAGTCACACGAGGCTGTGGGGGCTTCAAAAACAAACCTGAAGCAGAGGCCCTTAGCCTATCCTCAATCGGGCAGTAGTGTGGTAGGTCTGGTATTCTCCCTCCAGCTTTGCCTTCTGCTTCGTCACGCAGTAGCTGTATTGGACCTGGCTGGTTTCCTTCTGCCGGCACGGATGGAGAGGAGAGGCAGGGTCCCCAGTGGAACCAAGGGCCCCCTTCATAGTCTCGCCTTGAATGAGTTGCTTTATCCTTCTTTTTCCTTCTAGAAGCTGGTCTTCAAATTCAGCTCTACATCTTAGTGCAGTAACATGGTTTGACTGTGTCTCCACCCAAATCTCATCGTTAATTGTAGCTCCCATAATTCCCGTGTGTCCTAGAAGGGCCCTGGTAGGAGGCAACTGAATCATGGCGGTGGGTTTTTTTCTGTGCTGTTCTAGTGGTAGTGAATAAGTCTCATGAGATCTGATGGTTTTATAAAAGGGAAGTTCCCTGGCACACGGTCTCTTGCCTGTCACCATGTAAGATGTGCCTTTGCTCCTCCTTCACCTCTGCTGTGATTGTGAGGCCTCCCCAGCCATGTGGAACTGAGAGTCCATTAATCCTCTTTTTCTTTATAAATTACCCAGTCTTGGGTATGTCTTCACAGCAGTATGAAAATGGACTAATTCATGCAGACTGCTGAACTTTCCAGGTTCTAAGTGTCCTTTATCCCTGAAATTGCAGTATTGGTACCCAGGAGGCAGGGATACATGAGGTGTATGTTCACAGAGCTAGGTGCACAATAAAGGCAGCTGGTGTTACATTCTCTTTGAGAATCCATTGATTTGGGTCAGATTGGATGTGTCTGGACACTGGGGGTAATTTCCTGTTGGGAATACTGCATGTAGCTATTCTTGAGCTTAGCACGGTCATCTTTGTAATCAACGTGTATGTAGGATTTCACAGATTTCACAACACAGTTGCATGCCTTATCTCCTCTAACCCCCTCCATTGTACTGTGAGATCCTCCTTGTTACTTCTGTTTTACATGAGGAATATCCTAAAGAGATGGGAGCTCATGGGGATCACCTGTCCAAGGCCCTTCAGTTATAAGAAGACAAAGACCCAAGGACAAGTATAGACTGATGGTCTGTACTTCTGTATCCGGGAAACTAGGCTTGTTTTACAGTCTTCATGTCTCACGACTTTCTTGCAAAAAAACCCTGCGTCCGGCTCTGTGCGTGCCCATGCTGAATGCTGGAGGATTTCCACACCCAACACAGAAGCTGAGTGGGTT
The DNA here is from genome assembly GCF_002776525.5 of Piliocolobus tephrosceles. NCBI lineage: Eukaryota > Metazoa > Chordata > Mammalia > Primates > Cercopithecidae > Piliocolobus > Piliocolobus tephrosceles. The sequence continues at coordinate 8,376,920 of NC_045448.1, read as the reverse complement.
TCAGTTTATCTGAACATGCTAGTTTATAATCCATATTGGAGGTGCTGTGCAAGTATTTCGAGCAAGAGTGATTACTTGGCTTTATTGAGGTGTGTCCTCCTTACCTCATTAGTAAAATCATTCGTGCATAATCTGCTGAAGAGAAACATTCATTAAAAACTGAGATGGATTGTGGCCCCATGAGGCCAAGCCAAATTATTTGAGGCTCAGTTTGGCCTATTTTCAATGCCTGCAAAGGACCAAGACCTGCTCCTGTCATGGGAAACAGTGGACTGATTGAGAACATCCATCGTTGGAATTCTACAGGGCATAGAACTTTGGTTTATGTGGAGTTAGCCAAGAGAAAGTCCAAAGAAGTCAACTGGTGGTTTCCGCCTGGAATTTTCTTAATCTTAGTTAAAGCACCTAAGATCTTTATGGCTTTAGGCTGGGCCTTGAAGGGGGAGGAGAGGCATCTCCTTTTTCAGCCGACTTGCCTCTCCAGCTGCATACCACACTTGTCCTATCAGCATGGCATTTTGCATGTGGTTTTTGTCACGAGGAGAGGCAGCCAGGAATTTGCACTTTGATCTTCCCCATAGAGGTGGATATCTTCCCAGGACAAAGGGCAGGGAAACAAACTTCAAAATACATGTGACCTTGGAACACCTGTTTAAGGCTCTTGCTCAAATGGTAACAATTGGAGATAAATATGGCAAAATCATTAAAATTAATGTAGGACTTCAACCTCATCAACAGGTGAGAAGGGGGTGCTCACCGATCCTGAAACGTTGGCACTGCCAAAAGAGCTGGTGATACCCAGGACAAGGCTGGGGGCCGAGAATGTCCCCCCAAATTGTTCTCAAGGGGCCTATAACCTGTAAGTGGTAAGGGTGGAGAAGGTGATGAGTAGCGAGTAGAGTAGAGTAGAGTAGAGTAGAGAGGACACCAGCTTTGAAAGCAGATGCATCCAGTTTTAAATCTTGTTCTGAGACTGTTAGGGATTGAATTGTACCCCCGCCCCCAGCTTTCTATGTTGATGTCCTAACTCCAAATGTGATGATATTTGGAGATGGGTTTCTGGGAGGTAATTGGAGTCAAATGAAATCACAGGGGAGAGATCCTAATCCAATGGGATTGGTGGCCTTATAAAAAGAGGGAGAGAGAGATTTTGCTCTTTCTCTCTGCCACTTGAAGACACAATAAGAAAGCAGCGTCTGCAAGCCAGGAAGAGAGCCTCACCAGGCACTGAATTTGCTGGCACTGGAACTGAGAGGAAATCAATTTGTGGTGTTCAAGGCACCCAGGCTGTGATATTTCGTGATGGCAGCCCAGGTTGACTAAGACAGAGACTTAAATTATTCAACCTCAAGTGATTCTCAACAACCTCTTGATGTAAAATTAAGATTATAACATTGACCTCAAAGTGATGATAAAAATCAATGAAACAATATCTGCAAGAGGATCGCCTCCTTGTAGGTGCACCAGCATTCTGTTTTCCAGTCATCTGTGAGCTTCAAACACCAAAGCCACATTGTATTCATTTTAGTTCCCCCAGTGCCTGGCCCAGATGAAGTTCTCAGTGAGTGGTGGTTGAATTAACAAATAATGCATGACGGATGGGTGAGTGTGCACAGCCTCTGCTCTGAGCGCACTCTAACTTTACCCACTGCCTTGGCCATACTGCTCACTCAGGGGGTTTTTCCTGCAGCTTCCAACCTGAGTCATTTGATCACTCCACCGCTGTCCACTCTCAGACCAGGACACAGGGCCAGTGTTGGTGGAAGATGCCTTTGGAGTAATGTGATTAATTTCAGTCAATCATGATACTGGCTTTGTTTTTTTTTTTTTTTTTTTTTTTTTTAAATTGCTTTTGAAATAAGGCCCTAGGATGGAAACGCTTCCATCCTGGCTGCCCTGGAGCTCCTGGCAGCAACTCCCACTCCTGTGCCCTGAGCACTCAGGGCCCCACCGCCAGCCATCAAAGAATCGAGATGGAGGCTGGGTCCTTCTGGCTTTAATATCTGGGTGTTTCCCCCACATTGGACTCTGTCGTCCCCCTGCCCCATATCTCTCTGCTACAACTCTCAGCTCAACCCTGAGGCCGCCAGCCCCTAGACCCTCGGCCATGAGGTATCATCATCTGCCTGCTGTTTGCAAACTCCTTAACCAGGCCTTAGAAGTGCTGATACTTTAAATGGTAAATCATCTTGATTGCTATAAAAAATGGGTTTGGCCAAGATGTGGGGCCTTCTCTGTAGCCTGCTATGTCCTCAGTTTCCCTCCGGAATTACACGACTTCATAGTTTCAACAAGCAGTTCGCAGTGGAATGAGTGGTTTGTGGCCAGCAGAGTCAGAGGAGTTTAATTTGTGATGGCATTTTTTTTTTTCTTTACAGGAAATAAAGGAAAAGAACGTCTTGCTAACTCCACAAGGCTGCTGTATCACTGTTCATTTGTCCAGGCAATTCCTCATGGACCAGTAATGAGCTTCAGCTCGGTCAAACCCATTTTTTATAGCAATCAAGATGATTTACCATTTAAAGTATTCGGCACCTCTAAGACCTGATTGAGGAGTTCGCAAACAGCAGGCAGAGCCGGGCAGAAGAGATCAGGGCAAATGGGACCTCAGCGATCATGGGTTCCAGCCTTTTTCTTTCACAGGTGAGGACACTGAGGCCCCCTGGGAGAAGGAACTTGCTGGACGTCCCTGTGAGGGTGTCTGGGGTGAGGCTCAGCCCCATGCTCTGTTCATCATTGCCTCCTGAGTCCCTTCTCGAAGCCCTTTGTGGATGATTCCTATGCAAGGTGCAATTGCTGGTGCGGCTTGAGCAGGTCCTTCCTCGGGAAACACGTGGAAGGACTAAACAGGGAGAGAGAGGATCCCACGCTTGGCATCTGCAAGGTGGGAGGAGAAACGTGGAGAAAGCAATTGCCATGTGCCTTTGTCGCCATGAGGCTCAAAAACCTGGACTCACCCAGCAAGGAATTTCTCTCTTAAAATAAAATAGATTTGCTTTGTGCTTTACAGGGATTCCCTTAAAGCATTTCTCATCATAATCCTGGGAAGGATGTGGTATTCAGTAATTTGTTTGTGGGCAATAGAGAATTTAACTCTCTGGGCCTAAGTGGCACAGGCTTGGAGATGAAGACAAAGGTTGGAATTCGGTGTCTTTTAATCTTTGTTCCCTGGTTTCATCTGTTCTCGGTGTCCTTGAAGCAATGGCCTAGACAGGGTTGATGTATTCATGAATCTGAGGGACTTTCATGTGAACTCAAGGCAGGTTTGGTCTGCATACTGCTTTGTAGCATAAAGCTTGGACCTGTGTGCAAAGGGCAGTGAATTTCAGCCCATCCCAAGAGAGAACACAGGCCCGTAGAGCTGTCTGTGGAGCACTGAGCTGCTGTCATGCCGCAGTGGTCCAGGGGTCTGCAGGACCCTCTACCCAAGGGCACTTCTTGGACAGGGGTTCTCCTGACTTTTTCTCTCCCACCTCTGATCTTCCCCCTGTCATCTTGGTGTTGAGATGACTGGAGCAAGGACTTCGCTCCTGGGACTCATTCTGGGTGAAACTGAAGGGAAAGTGAGTTAGAACCCAGCGCCTTAGGGAGAAGCAGATCTCGTTCACCTGCACAGGCTCTGTTTCCCCTCATCTGAAGAAGCCTCAGTCCTCCACATGTTATCACCTTCTCTGGGGCCCAGGCCCAGTGGAGGCTTTCGCAGGGAGGTTTTAGAGCACAGTTTGAACCAAGAGCAAACATGTAGTAGCTTCAGGGTATCAGAAGGTTGATTTTCTGTCCACAGCACAGTTTTAGGCCTCCTGAGAATTCTGGACTTTTTCTTGGACACAGTGATCTTTGGTACAAAGAGGGGCAGAGAGGAAACGGCATGTGGATGAAGAACCGTGCCTGCTTTAGTGACCGGCGGGATGTGTGGGCGGCTGTAGCTGCCACACTTTGTGCCTACGAATGACTCACGCCAGGATTTTAGGTTTATGATAAATAATAATAAAAATTCAGGTTTGACCATTCCTATTTGGGTGTAAATAGAAATCTCTGATTAGGTAGTAGAGTATTTGAACCTATATTTTCATCTGAATTCTTCAAGCAATGTGATTTTCTCCCTAAATCCACACAGTATCTGAAATCCCCCTATGAACATCGCCTTTGGTTATGAAATGCAAGGAGAAAGCACTCGACTTGTTCTCTGTGTTCATCTTAATGTTTTTCTTGTGACTGTCAGTAGGAAACTCAAAAGTTCTAGGAGATAGAGTCCCTGTAAATCACTGTTTGGGTTTAAAATGACTTGCATATAATGACCCATCACAATGTACTCGTAAGTATAGTCAGCATCACTTAACGATGGGCATCCGTTCTCAGAAACGCATGATTCGGTGATGTCATTGTGAGGCCGTCCCAGAGCCCTCACACACACCTGTGGCAGAGCCCACTACACACCTGGGTTATGTGGTGTAGCCTATTGCTCCTTGGCTTCAAACCCAAACAGCATGTCACTGTGCTGAATACTGTAGGCAATTGAAACACAATGGTATGAATAAGTGTTTTTATATAAATATAGAAAAGGTACAGTAAAAATATGGCATAAAAGATGAAAACATGGTACACCTGTCTAGGACACTTACCATGAATGGAGCCTGCAGGACTGGAAGTTGCTCTGGATGGGTGGGTGGGTGAGTGGTGAGTGAATGTGAAGGCTTAGACGTTAGTGTACACTCCTGTAGACCTCGTAAACACTGTACACTTTGGCTATGTTGAATTTATAAAAAAATTTTTCTTCAATAATAACCTTGGCTTATTATAACTTAATAAACTTTTTATTTTTTTTCAACTTTTTGATTTTTTTTGTAATAACAGCTTAAAATACAGACACAATATATAGCTCTACAGAAATATTTTCTTTTTTATATCCTTATTCTATTAGTTTTTTTCTATTTAAAAATTTTTAAAAATTTGACTTTTTTGGTTAAAAGCTAAAACACACACATTATCCTAGGCCCACACAGGGTCAGGATCATTAATATCACCGTCCTCCACCTCCACATCTTGTCCCACTGTAAGGTCTTCAGGGGCAGAAACGCACGTGGAGCTGTCATCTAGTATGATAGCAATGCCTTCCTCTGAAATATCTCCTGACGGACCTGCCTGGGCTGTTTTATAGTTAACTTTTGCTTTTGAATAAGTGGAAGGAGGCCGGGTGCGGTGGCTCATGCCTGTAATCCCAGCACTTTGGGAGTTCGAGGCAGGTGGATCACCTGAGGTCAGGAGTTTGAGACCGGCCTGGCCAACATGGTGCAACCCTATCTCTACTAAAAATACAAAAATTAGTGGGGCATGGTGGTGGGTGCCTGAAATCCCAGCTGCTTGGGAGGCTGAGGCAGGAGAATCGCTTGAATCTGGGAGGCAGAGGTTGCAGTGAGCCGAGATTGCACCACTGCCCTCCAGTCTGGGTGACAGAGCGAGACTCCGTCTCAAAAAAAAAAAAAAAAAAAAAAAGTGAAAGGAGTATACTCTAAAATAATGATAAAACATATAGTAAGTACATAAATTAGTATAACATACTATGCTATCTAATAGTCATTTATTGTCATTATCAAGTATGTACTATTCATAATTCGATGTGCTAGATTTTTATACAACTGGTAGCGCAGTAGGTTTGTTTACATTAAACATGTGAGTAATGTGTTGGGTTAATGCCATGATGACAGCTACAGCATCACCAGGAGATAGGAACTTTTCGGCTTCATTATAACTCATTGGACGGCCATGGTACTTGTGGTCTGACATTGACTGAAATACTGTTATATGGTGCATTACTGTATATATTTACTGTAATTTAAAAATTGGGATATGATTCACATGTCATAAAATTCATCCCTTTAAAGAGTACAATACAGTGGTTTTTAGTATATTCTCAAAGGTGTGCAGTCATCACCACTCTCTAACTCCAGGACATTTTTGCTGCCTCAAAAAGAAACCTGGCACCCATTAGCATTCCCTTCCCATTCCCTCTTCCCCCAGCCTCTGGCAACCACTGATCATCTACTTTCTGTCTGTACGGATTTGCCGTATTTCCTATAAATGAAATAATATAATGCGCACCTTTCAAGTCTGGCTTCTTGCACTGAGCATAATGTTTCCATGGTTTGTTTATGTTGTAGCATGTGCTAATTATTCTTTCTTTTTATTGGCAAATAATATTCCATTGTATAGCTATAGATATACCATGTTTTATTTATTAATTCATCAGTTTGTGGACTTTTAGGTTGCTTCCCTTTTTTATTTTTATTTATTTTTAGAGTCTCACTCTGTTCCCCAGGTTGGAGTGCAGCGGTGCCATCTTGGCTCACTGCAACCTCTGCCTCCCAGGTTCAAGTGATTCTACTGCTTCAGCCTCCCAAGCATCTGGGATTACAAGTGGCCACCACCATGCCCAGCTAATTTTTGTATTTTTAGTAGAGGTAGAGGTTCACCATGTTAGCCAGGCTGGTCTCGAACTCCTGACCTCAAGTGATCCACCCACCTTGGCCTCCCAAAATGCTGGGATTATAGGCATGAGCCACCACGCCCAGCCCTCCTTCCCTTTTTGACTATTATGCATCATGCTGTCATAAACATTCTTGTGCAAATTTTTGTGAGGACATATGATTTCAATTCTCTTGGGTACATACCTAGCAGTGGAATTGCTGGGTCAAAAGGTAACATTATGTTTAACTTTTTGAGGAACTGCCAAACTGGTTTGGTAAGCAGCTGCATCATTTTCCATTCTCACTAGAAAAGAAGGAGGGATCTAGTTTCTCCACAGCTTCCTTGACTAAACTTGTTAGACAATAACAAGATAGACCATCTCTTTCTTAATTTAAGTCATCCTAATGGGTGTAAAGGGGTATCTCCTTGTGGTTTTTGCTTAATATTCCTTTAATAACTAATGATGGTGGGCATTTATTCATGCACTTACTGACTGTACAGCTTTGGAGCCATGTCTATCCAAATCCTTTGCCCATTTTTGAATTGGATTTGTTGTCTTTTTGTTGCTGAATTGTAAGAGTTCTTTATAGATTTGGGATATTAGACCCTTATCAGAAATATGATTCGAAAAAATTTTCTTCCATTCTGTGGGCTGTCTTTTCTCTTTATGGTATTCTTTGTTAAACAAAAGTTTTAAATTTTGACAAAGTCCAGTCTATTTAATATTTTTTCTTTAGTTGTCACATGTCTGTTGTTTCCTAATCCAAGGTTATAAAGATTTACGGCTATGTTTTCTTTTAAAAATTTTATAGTTTTCTCTCTTAACCCTTGGGTATTTTTATTATTAAATTATCTGGCTTAGCTCTGGGAACACTGTTTCCATTTTGAAATAACTTTTATTGTAAAAAAGAAAAATGTTAAGGAATTAAAATTAAAGAAAAATATACACTTTTTTTTTTTGAGACAGAGTCTCGCTGTGTTGCCCAGGCTGGAGTGCGGTGGTGTGATCTCGGCTCACTGCAAGCTCCGCCTCTCAGGTTCACGGCATTCTCCTGCCTCAGCCTCCTGAGTAGCTGAGACTACAGGCGCCCGCCACCACACCCGGCTAATTTTGTTTTGTATTTTTTAGTAGAGACGGGGTTTCACAGTGTTGGCCAGGATGGCCTCGATTTCCCAACCTCGTGATCTGCCTGCCTCGGCCTCCCAAAGTGCTGGGATTACAGGCACGAGCCACTCGTTTTACAAAACAGGAACCAATCTTTAAAATCAATTTTGTAATCTACTTCATTTAATATATCAGAAACATTTTCTGATATAATTATCTCCTACATCATAACTTTAATTGATAGCACAATATCCCGTTGTTTGGATATCTATTATTTTTTAAATCCCTTATTGTTGGACATTTATGCTATTCCCATTTAGAAAACAGTAGCAGTACAGCAGTGAGTGCATGATAATTTTCTCAGAATAAATTGTCAAAAATGTTTTTAAAAGAATAAACCCCATTTCCAGCATCCTAGTAAAGCAAGTGTACAAGCGTTCCCTGAGAATTTTCTGGAATAAAGTGAAGGACAGTTAGATACAAAGGTAAACAAATGTCTTTCATTTTGGGGGAGTGCCTTCTTGACCTTGTCCAATATTCAGATATTTTCTGTAAATTATTTTCTTTGTTACTATAGTTAGCATAATTACAATTTTAAATACTGCATAATATTATATTGATTTGATGCAAGATAATTTACTTGTGATACCCAGATGTTAAATACTTAAGTTGCATTGGACTTTATTTATTGATTTCTTTTTTTACTTTAAGTTCTGGGATACACGTGCAGAATGTGTAGGTTTGTTACATAGCTAAACATGTGCCATGGTGGTTTGCTGCACCTATCAACCCATCATCTAGGTTTTAAGCCCTGCATGCATTAGCTATTTATCCTGATGCTCTCTCTCCCCCGACTCCCCACACCCTCTGTGTGTGTTGTTCCCCTGTCTGTGTCCATATGTTCTCATTGTTCAACTCCCACTTATGAGTGAGAACACGCAGTGTTTGGTTTTCTGTTCCTGTGTTAGTTTGCTAAGGATGATGGCTTCCAGCTTCACCCATGTCCCTGCAAAGGACATGACCTCGTTCCTTTTTATGGCTGTAGTATTTGATTTTTAATTTATAGGGAATACCACAGTGAACATGTTTTGTGTGTACAATTTTGATCTTTTGAATTGCTTCCTTAGGGCAGGTTCCCAGCAGAGGGATTTGGGAGTGAAATGGCTAGAATATTTAGAGAATATATACATTGTCCTGTCGCTTCTGGAAGGGACTGTAGCAATTTGCACTCCCTTCACAGTGCATGAGGGTCCCGCATCTGGGCAACTTGCCTCCAGTCCCCCACACACTTTGAAGTGTTTCAGCGAGGATTTCAGGTGAATGGTGGTTGAATGAAGGGAGGGAAAAGTTACTTCCTATTTTACTTCTGTTTTGTAATTTTAAAGTTTACGTCGAAGGATGATTCTTTGTCTTTCTGCGGATTTCATGTTTATCCTGTCCTTTCCCCCAGAGAGCGAAGTTTTAAAACTGATCTTCAAGAAAACAGACTGTCTGTCTGAGGCTCTATTAGAGGGACTGGTGTTCAGTGACTTCCGAATTGGGAAATCTTTAATATGCACGTGGAGATACGGCATAGCGGTGGCTGCGGGTGGTTGCCCATCACCATGGCCATGGCTCTGTGGGTTTTCCCAGAGTGGACACTGGGCCCAGGCCCACGGTTCTCACGTAACGACTTCGGCTGCCTGGGTTCGAGGCTCGGCAGCACTGTCTGGAGGAAGATTCTGAGCCCAGCGTGGGATGGGCCCAGCCCGCCTCAGAGAGGGAACCCTTGGCTCTGGGGACCGTCTCTCCAAGACCTTTATCAAGAAGCCACTGCGTCAGAGCACTTTGGGGGCCTCAAATGTTGTGTCGTTTCCAGTGAAGCCGACCTTAGGCAGGTGTGGCCCAGGGGGGTGTTTGCCCTCTACTCCTCGGAAGAGCGGGACCCCAGCCCTCTCACCACCGCCGCCGCTGTGTTTGGTGGGAGGGTCCGACCTTGGAGGGCTTGGAGAACTGTGGAGGTAAAACCGAGAGCAGCTGGGCGGGGGTACTCCTGTAGAAAGCAAGGGGCTTTGGGGCGAGTTATGCAAAGCCAGGGGCAGCTCCCCACTTGCTGGGGGCACACAGCATTCTCTCGGGCTGCTGATGCTGGGCCTGGCTGTGGAAGGGCCCCCATCCTGGGCTTCCGTTCACAGGGTGTGCAGGAGGCCCTGTGCAGAGTGCTGGGCCAAGGGGCTGCAGTGCTGAAGTCACGCCCAGATGGGATTCCTGCAGCCTTGAATGGAGCCCTCCACCTGGGGCACCAGGAACAAGTCCCGCCCATCTGCGTGAAGTCTCCCTGGGAAGGGACAGGTGTGGTGGGCCTGCTCCAGACCCTTCCGTCTCTGACCGCCCGGCTTTCTCACCGGGGTTCAGACCCTGGGCTCCTCCTACCTGTGCCCTTGCCTTTGACTTCTGGACTTTGTGTCTGTTTGTTCCCAGGCCCTCCCTGCCCCAGTGGACTTAGGTCTGGCTTCTCCCACGTGGTGGCCTCTGGGAGCACCTGTGGCCCATTTTTGGTCCTCTGAACCCAACCCTCCCCACCAACCTGCCCCAGTGTCCCCGAGGGGGCAGCAGACATACCCTTTTCTGGTTAATCCTCTGGACGGGACATGGGAGGATGTTTTCCTACAAACCAGCTGACCTGTATGCAGGAGAGGCCTCCTCAAATCCTCCTCTAGCCCCAGTGATGGAATGGTGGCCGGAAGCCTGAGGTGGGATCCTCGGAAGGCTTCCAGGAAGTGGTAGAAACATTTCCAGAAGGGTTTAATTGTTCTAAGAGGTCACCTCTTCCTCGTCTTGGAGATGGCGCCACAGCCCTGGCTGTCTCCCAAACTAGAGAGCAGAGAGTCCTGCTTCCAGTCGCCCTTACTTAAGCCTGACATCCTCCTGCAGCCCAGCTGGTTATGTCTCCCCAGTGACCTTTCCAGCCTCTCCTCTGCTCCCGCTCCCACTGCCTGGGCTCAGGCCTGCACTGTGTATTGTATATTCGTTGTATGTTGTATATTCGTCATGGATTTTATCTTATGTATTGTAGAGTCATTGCATGTTGTATTCTCATCGTATGTTGCATATACATTGTGTGTTGTATATTCATTGCACTTTGTCTATTATATGTTGTATGCTAATCATCTGTTGTATACTTATCTATTGCATATTCATCATATATTGCATGTTGCATATTCCTTATATATTGTATACTGCAGACTCATATATTTACATGTTGCATATTTATCTTATGTTGCATCCATCATAAATGAAGACTCATTGTTTATATGTTGCATATTCATCATGTTGCATAGTCATGTGTTGCATATTCATCATATGTTGCATATTCATATGTTGTATGCTCATTGTATATTGCATGCTCACCATATGCTGCATACTCGCTGTATATTGTATAATCATATGGTGCATACTCATCATATATTTCATACTCCCTGTATATTGCATACTCTTTTTTTTTTTCTTTTTTTTGAGACAGAGTCTCACTCTGTCACCCAGGCGGGAGTGCAGTGGCACGATCTCAGCTCACTGCAACTTCTGACTCCCGGGTTCAAGTGATTCTCATGCTTCAGCCTCCCAAGTAGCTGGGACTACAGGCACGTGCCATCACACCCAGCTAATTTTTGTATTTTTAGTAGAGATGGGGTTTCACCATGTTGGTCAGGCTGGTCTCAAACTCCTGGCCTCCTAAACTTGGAGGGCTTCCTAAACTCCAAACAGCCTTGGCCTCCTAAACTGCTGGGATTACAGACGTGAGCCCCCGCGCCCAGGTGATACTGTACACTCATCATATGTTTCATAATCCTCCTATAGTGACTCACATTGATACAACAGGACTCCTACGTGATGTCCTCCTATCGGGTCTCACTGTCTCCAAGTCAGCCCCCGTGTCTCGTCCCAGTGCTGACTGTCCCATCTCCTGCTCTGTTTAATGGCCTCCTTTAGCCTAAGGGCCCTCTACTGGGCCTTGTCCCCCAGCTTTCTCTCCTGCTTCTGTCGCTCCTCCTTGGTTCATGTGGCCCTTGGTGATACCTGGCGGCCTCACTCTCCCGGCCTCTCTGTCTCTGCTGGGACCTGCCATTCCCTCATTTTGGATGAGCCCCCAGGTACTTTTCGGAAACTAGCAATTGAGTAGTATGTTACGGGTTGTAGAGCCCCTCTGTGGACTTGACTGCTGTCCAGGGAGCGCTTGTTATAATAGCATCTGAGTGTGTGAGTGGACTGAGGCCAAGAGAGGGTGGATGACTAGCCCGGGGTCATGTGGCTCCTGAGAGTCCAGCTAGGCTCTGACCTGGCTTCTCCGTGTCCTGAGCCAGGGCATTTCCATGCCCCCGCCCCACCCCCATGGGATCCACGGACAGTTCTGCATTCATGGTCCTTGGTTGTAGAACTGGATTTGCCCTCCGCCCCTCACTAATCAGCTAATTGCTCTCAGCCTTGGTTGGCCTGTGGTCACTGGGACTTACCTGGTTTTCCGTGGAGCCCTAACCCAACTGATCTCACTTCAGCTCTGCCTTTCTCAGGCGGATGGGGCAGTGGGGGTGGGAGGCAGATCCCTCTGGTCCTTGTGAACCTGCCCCTGTGCTCGAGACGGCACAGCCTCAGGAGAGGGGTTTCCCTGGTCCCTGACCTGCTGTGCACCAGCCA
>NC_045448.1:8284907-8364279 GCF_002776525.5 Piliocolobus tephrosceles | reverse complement strand
CAGGAGCCCGGAGGTGGACGGGGTCTCTGTCCCAGCCTTGGGGGGAGCAGAAAGAGCGGGAAGCGGGTTCAGTGCAGCATCCTCACTGCCTAATGCTGTCTACACTACAGCAGAGGACCTGAGCGGCAGGGTGGGGACCCTCGGGGGAGCTGCTCACGGGGAATTCAGCCCCCTGCACCCCACAGTGGGCACAGAGGAAGCTGCAAAGAGGTGAGCGCTGGGCCCTCTGTCCCTGGGAGGTTTTCCTGCTGTTGATTAAGATTTGTTTGAAAAGAATATTTTGGAACAACTTGTCTGGGAAGGGATTACGTGAATCTTTTGCCCTCTTGAGTCGGCTTGCTGGCTGAAGGGCCTGCTTGTAGCAAATTGGGATAAGGAGAGAAGGGGCACCCCAGAGGGAAAATATTCAGATGTGAACAGGTGGATTTTCCCCCAAGAGGCAGCACACAGACTGAGAGTGAGCGTGGAATCGAGTGAGTGTGTGTGCAGAAGCGCCTTCTCGAATGGGAAGTGCTGCCCCGTGGCAGGGGAGCCCACTGCCGTGTCTGGGTCTGGCCGCAGCGTCCAGCGTGCGTGTCCGGTGCCCCCTCCCTCGGACCTGGCTGCCAGACCACAGCCCGTGACTCACACTCTGGGTGCTGTTCGCTCATTTTCATGTTATTACCCTCGTGTACTTCCAAGGAAATCACATTTCTCAGAAAGAAAAAACAAACTACCTGTTATTTACTTGATTTAAAAACTATTTTTTGTGAAAACTACGTCTGCAAATGGGCAAGAATAATTCAGATAAAGAGAAACATGAACTTTTCTTAGGGAATGGACTTGAGGATGATTTTGGACTCAGATTCTTAGTTTAATCTCGTGGCTTTTGTTTTTTCAATAAAATAACATTATAAAAATAAAAATGATTTGTTTCATAATAGAGAAATCATTTTCATCAGGTGGAGCGAGACAGAAAGGGAAAAGCTTCTATTATAGCTTCTATGCATTGGACTTAATGCTATCTTTGGAAAGCTGCTAAGGAGAACAAGCTGTCACACCATGGTGCCCCGTATTTGGTGGGTAGATTTCCTGGTGACTGAGCTGTCATCCTCAGTTCCAGGACAGCCTCTGCCTTCAGAAAAGACCAGATTTTAGCAGTGAACTAAAATGGCTTCCAAGTCCCTGGTGATACTTCTGAGCACTTGACAGCTGAAGTGTTCTCCAGTGAGGAAGACTGAGTTAGTGGGCACATTCTGGGGTTGTTGGAGAACCCTTCCTGGCTGCAGGGCAGCCCTCAGCCAGCTCAGGTCCTGCTCAGCCACCACGGGCCAGACAATGCACACAGAGCCGCCAGGAAGTAGATGCATCCCTCATGCTCCCTATGGACTCATTCTGGTGGATGGGATGAATGTGCTTTTAGAGTCATGTCCGCATCATTATTTATTGAAGAGGAAGGGAAAGATTTATCCTTTTCCCCTAGATGCATGACTGTGGATATTTTAGGCAAGTATGCAATGACTTGGGGAGGCGTGAGGATCACCTGGGACAGGAGAGCACGCCGGAAGTAGGCAGGGAGGAGGAAAAGGAAACACCTATCAAGATTGTTTAACTGCACAGGTCAGCGGACATGGGAGGCCCTCTTGTTTTGTTGGAGAGGGGCTCTCTCATTTTTAGGTTGCTTATAAATCAAGGTTTATCCATGGACTATAACCAATGCTTCAGTTGGTTGGGGGAACACTTCTTGACTGGGAGATTACTGGATGGAGAGGCGAGACCGAGTGTGCGCACGCACACGTGCGAATTTGCAAGTATGGGTTTGCTGTTGTGAGTGGGAGACACGCTCTATGGCTTCTTCTCACAAGGACGTGTAATCTACTCTTATAGAGAAGGAAACCACAAATGGCTCAAAAAAGAAGAAAGATTAAAAACACCAAAGGGATAAATGATGATGGTATCAGTTTTCTAGGACTGTGATAACAAAATACCACAGGGCCAGGGAGCTTAAACAACAAATCTACTTTCTCACAGTTCTGGAGTCTGGAAATCCAAGATTAGGGCATCTGCGGGGTTGGTTTCTCCCCAGTCCTCTCTTCTTGGCTTGCAAATGGCCCTCTTGTGGGCGTGTCCCCATATGGTCACCCCTCCATCTGTGTGTCTCAAGCGATCCTGCTGCTTCAGCCTCCTGAGTGGCTGGGATTATAGCACACACCACCACGCCCAGCTCATTTTTGTATTTTTAGTAGAGATGGGATTTCACCATGTTGCCCAGGCTGGTCTTGAACTCCTGACCTCAAGGGATTCGCCTGCCTCAGCCTCCCAAAGTGCTGGCATTACAGACGTAAGCCACCATGCCTGGCTCCCGTGGGTATTTTTGACACCTCCACAAGGTGAGAGGGGACCAGGTGTCCTGGTTGTTCCAATGGGGAGGACCCTGGAAGGGAGGCTGGCAGCTGTCCACAGCTGAGACAGTTAGAGGCAGTGCCCAGGCCTCTGGATTCCTTTCCCGTTTGTTGTCACAGCTCCAGGATCCCACAGTGCCACTCCCAGCTATTCTAAGAGCATATCAGTCACGCCATTTTGACACCTGATAGGCAGGGAGGCCACTGAGGAGCGTGGTGCAGAGAGGCTGCCTCTCAGGATTCAGCTTCTGGAGGAGCCGTTCCTGTTCTGTTCTGTTCTCCACCACCCTGTCCCACTGACTCTTGCACCTTCTCCATGTGTCTCTGTCTGCTACCTGGCTAGCTGTCTGGCTCACGAACTCCCCGTGCAGTTAGGAAATCTGTGCACTGTAAAACCTGCAACCCTGTGCACGACAGCCCTGGCCTCGTCTCCCCGAATGCAGGCAGGGCTTTCGATGCAGCTCTCTGCAGGCACTCTCTAGCACGTTGGTAGGCACACAGGAAGCTTTATTTATATATGTGTGTTGAATACATGAATAAATACATTTTAATGTGGAGTTCTGGAAGTGGAAGAAGCCTCATGCTCCTTTCTCGTGACACCTGTGGAAAGTTCTACACTGTGCCTGGCTGCATCTCTTTGAATGCTCCCGGGGACGAGGTGCTCACTCACAAAATAGCAATGTCCCTCCTGGGAGATGTTGACAGTGAAAACATTATTTGTGTATGGCAGCTGCATCGTGACTCCCTCTCACGTTTGCCACGTGGTCTTCGTCATGGACAGAACCTTGGGGATCTCTCTTCCAGGGCTTCTCAAAAGGGAGGAAGATACCTGCTGGGTAGGAGTGAGTGGAGCAAGATCATTTGAAATAAGCCTATGCACTATTGTATATTTCGAAATTTAGAAGATCAATTCAAAACCCCTATTATCTTCTTTCTTTTTATGAGACAGTGTCTTGCTCTGTTGCCAAGGCTGGAGTGCAGTGGTATGATCATGGCTCACTGCAGCCTCGACCTCCTGGGCTCAAGCAGTCCTCCCACCTCAGTCTCCTGAGTAGCTATGGGTGAGCGCCACTGTACCCAGCTCTATTATTTCCATAATAAAAACTACTGACAATAAAGAGAAGAGTAATTACAAAGGGTAGGGGGTGAGATGCTGATCAAGTCCAGGTTGGTAACCAGGCTTCTCAAAGTTCACCTGGTTATATTGTTTTGAGGTTTGAACCATGTGAATGTATCACCTGTTCAGAGCAAAAACAAAATAAAACATGAAAATCAAAAGCAGGAAAAACAAAAAGGGACACATTTTGCTAGGTGGGGATAAGACGTAATGATTCCAATACCACAACGTTCCATTCCCCCACCGGACTTCTCTTTTGTACCAAAAGAGAGTGTGTTTTAACAAAAGTTAACAAACACTCCGGTAATGGGGCCGCTCTGTTTGGAAGGAGGAACGTGCAGCAGAGAGAGGAAAGTGTGGTGTCCAGTTGTCGTTGAGTCGGCTCAATCTCCTCCCGCGCTCGGAAGCTCTGGTGGTGGATGAATTTGGTAGAAAGCATCCTGGCCTGAATATTAAGCTAGTGATGTTTGTTGACCCCTCCGTTTGGATGTTTATAAGTTACTAACGTGGGGTTGACATGAGCATAGCTGGCTGCTCTATAGCTACTGACAATAACATTTAAAACATTTCCTTCTCTTCTCTGAACCTTAGCCTCACTTAGAAACAACACAACACAACACAACCTACTATAGTGTGAATACATGAAAAGGAGCTCAATTTCACTGCTTCATAAATGCAAATTGGAAGAAGACGCCATTTTTCACCAATTCTATTGACAAAGATGAACAAGTTTGATCATCTGCAGTGATGACTCAGGTGTGGTGGAACAGAGCTCTCAGCACTGCCGGTGGCAGAGTTTACATTGACCAGAGTTTACATTGGTGACAATTTTGCCTTATGTATCAACGTCATAAGTGCATGTAATTTGAGACCTACAATTCCACTTCTAGGAATTTGCTCTTCAGATATCCTGTGGCAATATGAACAAGGACGCTCACTGTAGCAAGGTTTGTAATGGCGGTAAGCTAGAAGCTGGGTCAATAAGTTGTGACGCTTCTATATAATGGAATCTTATACTGACATCTAAATGAATGAGACAGATTTTATAGAAAAAGCACACCAATTTATGTTATTAAATTAAAACAAAAATACAAAAACTGGTGATGATAGACAGCTTTTTTTTTTTTTTTTTTTTTTTTGCAAAAAGATATTTGCATGTGTTTGTGTAGATGGGAAATTTCTGGGTGGATGCGTGGACAGTGGACCCCTCTGGAGAGAGAATGGGGGCATGAAACGAGCAGGAAACTAACTTGGATTGTATAACCCTTTGTAGTGATTGAATTCAGTCACTATGGACCGGTGACTTTTATTTTTATTTCTGTTTATTTTATTTTATTTATTTTTGAGACAGATTCTTGCTCCGTCACCCAGCCTGGAGTGCAGTGGCATGATCTCGGCTCACCGCAAACTCTGCCTCCCAGGTTCAAGTGATTCTTGTGCTTTAGCCTACTGAGTAGCTGAAATTACAGGCGCATGCCACCATGCCCAGCTCATTTTTGAATTTTTAGTGGACACGAGGTTTTGCCATGTTGGCCAGGCTGGTCTCGAACTCCTATCCTCAGGTGATCTACCTGCCTCTGCCTCCCAAAGTGCTGGAATTACAGGCGTGAGCCACAGCGTCTGGCCGAATTTTATTTTTAAAGGGCAACTTTTCCCTCTGACAAAAACCTAACCCCTCATAGGCCATTGTGAAAATCAAATTGGATAACTCAGTTCCATTCAATCAACTTTTATTCAGCACTGATTACATTTCAGCCACTGACTAATGCATATAAAACTGCTTCCCAAACTGTTAACCACCAGAAACACCGGGAGCAAAGCATTTATTTTAGATAGTACAGCTAATTAACCAAATATTTATAAGAACCAGCTTCCATTTATAAGACAGAGCCCTCCTGAACAGCAAGATTCATTGCAAATGAGCAGTCACTGTTATTTTATTAAGGTGCTAGATTTCAACAATACAGAATCACCCTATAACTTGAAAAAGCAGACATATAACAATTCCCCCTAAATCCTTCCAGAAAGCCAAAAGCAGGTGTGAAGATAGTTCAAGACCCGGGATAGATTACTATATATCACAAGACCTGTGATAGTATGTAACATCTCTCCTCCCCTCTCCTCTCCTCTCCCCTCCCCTGCTCTCTCCCTTCCCCTCCCCTCCCCTTCTGTCTCTCTATACATACACATATGTATATGATATTTGCATGTGAGATATATATTATGTATACATACAAACACACACACATACACACACACACACAGAGGATTTATACCACTTCAGTTCTTTTTTTTTTTTTTTTTTGAGACAGAGTCTCACTTTGTTGCCAGGCTGGAGTGCAGCAGCGCGATTTTGGCTCACTGCAACCTCTACGTTCCAGGTTCAAGCGATTCTCCTGCCTCAGCCTCCAGAGTAGCTGGGACTACAGGCATGTACCACCACGCCCAGCTAATTTTTGTATTTTTAGTAGAGATGGGGTTTCACCATGTTAGCCAGGATGGTCTCAGTCTCTTGACCTTGTGATCTACCTGCCTTGGCCTCCCAAAGTGCTGGGATTACGGGTGTGAGCCACCGTGCCCAGTCACCACTTTAGTTCTTTTACTCATCCTTGCTGTGAGGTTTTGGCTTGCAGATGTTGTGAGATGTCATAATATTCAGCTATTCCATTAAACTGTGTCTGCCCTGAGCGCCCAGCCCCTCTGACTGCAGTTCTCCAGGGGTAACAATGCCTCTGATGTCCCGATGTCTTGGGAGTGCACTGCTGTTATCAGGTGAGACTGTTTTAGCTGAGATTTCCACTGTACCCAACTGACCTGACAACTCTGTATAAACTTCTTCTTGGGTTGCAGGAAATGGGCTACAGGTGTACCCTAATGATCCTACGAGGCTGTGACTGGCACATATTTCAAAATCATTTCCGAGAGCGACGTGAATCAATAGCTAATGAGCCATCTATTTTCACCCTCCAATGACTATTCTTGTAAGGTGGGAAGGGATGTAGCTTCTTTTTTTTTTTTTTTTTTTGAGATGGAGTCTCGCTCTGTCACCCAGGCTGGAGTACAGTGGCCAGATCGCAGCTCACTGCAAGCTCCGCCTCCCGGGTTTACGCCATTCTCCTGCCTCAGCCTCCCGAGTAGCTGGGACTACAGGCGCCCACCACCTCGCCCGGCTAGTTTTTTGTATTTTTTAGTAGAGACGGGGTTTCACCATGTTAGCCAGGATGGTCTCGATCTCCTGACCTCATGATCTGCCCGTCTCGGCCTCCCAAAGTGCTGGGATTGAGCCACCGCGCCCGGCCGGGATGTAGCTTCTTAAAATGAAAAAGGCATCACAGCCCTTTGGTGTCTCACACCATCAACCTTCCTTCCCCTCCTGTATGAGCAGCACGGTCAGGAGGGTGTGTAGCTTGGAGGAGGGAAAGAAAGGGCTGCTCTGGGGCAGGGAGGGTGACTGAGATCGGTCTCACCAGGCAGTGCCCTCCTTGGAGAGAGACCCTGGAGCCGCATGGTCTGGGTTCAGATTCCAACTCCCCTACTTAGTGCTGGTAAGATGGTCCGTGCAGCCGCCCTTTGCCTTAGTTTTCCCATCTGTGAAGTGGGAATGATGTCAGTGAGGTGGCCCAGTGTGTTAGTACAGGCAGGGGGCTCCCAGCAGCACCCAGCATGCACTAAGATGTTGTTCAATAAGTAGAAGCAGGGACCCGACTTTGAGAGAGAGGAATGAGGGCGCAGAGGCTGGGGGGGAGACTCGCTAATTCTTCTGCCTCCCTCCGGGAGTCACCATTTGGGTGGCAAAATTGTTCCGGCTGAACTGTTTCTAAAGCTTTTGACCTTCTGAGGACCTGTGGGACTTGATGGGGCTGTGGAGAAGCCAGCAGGGTCAGTGTGGAGCCTAAGCAGAGGAGGCCAAGGTGGCTTTCTCCAGGGTCGGTGGCACGGGGTTGACCATGGTGGCTCGGCCACGGGGGTGGCCAGGCAGGCCTGGTTTCAAACTGGGCTCTGCCATTTACTAGGTTCCCACCTGCCCCACTGGATCCTGGTTTCCCAATCTGTAGAATGGGGATGACTTTATACCACAGCATAAAGCCTTCAACTGGTGTTCACCACTGAGACAGACACGGGGTATTTAGACTAGAGGTTGGGACCCAGATGCAAGGGCTGCTAGGGCGGAGCTAGCGACTGAAGCGCTGCTTAGGAGAGAAGGCGAGAGGCCCTGGAAGGCTTCACCTGGTTGTGTCTGGTCCCTGAAGCATTGAGGTTTTGGGTAAAGCCCTGGGCACCGTTCTGTGGCCCTCACATTTGGGGATCCCTGATATGGAGGGCTGGTAGCTCATGTCGCATGTCACTGCGAGCCAGCTAGGAGGCTGTTGGAAGATGGCTGGAGGGAGAGAATAAGTTGGAGACTGAGGGGACAGCCATGGTCTGAGGGCCACTGCTGAAGGAGATCCAACTGCTTTGCAGAGTGGAAGAAGGACCCAGCAGCCATTCTGTGCTGTTGGGACAGGAGGATGGGGTGCCTGTGCTGCCGATGTGGCCACAGGTTATATCTACCTGGTGTCTTTCTAAGACGCAGAGCTGCAGGGGAGGAGCGGGCCCCCACATGGGTGAAAGGTCTTCTCCGCTGCGGGCCTGGGGGGAGGGAGGGGAAGAAGCTGGAGTGGTACCCCCTTGGCTGCTTGGAGTTCATCTGCTCTGCCCCTGGTCAGGGAGATGACCAGGGAGCTGAGGGGGCCTTGGGCTCAAACACGAAGTCGCGTTTTGAATTATGCCACTTGCACAGCCGATGTGAAGCTCCAGATGTGCTCCCAGACCTCATTTTTTCTCACTTTAAAGCAAATGTGTGTAGACTGGGAATGCGTTTGACCTCTCAAATTTCAGGTTTTAGGTTTGCTGCAAACCTGTCCCCAACGTGGGGCTGTTTTCAGATTTGAAGGTGGGTTGTCTTGACCTAGTTCATACCTTGTCTTGGTTTGATATGAGCTGTTCTGGCTCCTGAGGCGTGACTTGACCCGGACCCCCTTTGCTGCCCTGTGAGGCTGGCACAGGCCACCTCTGACAGTGCTCGTGTCTGGCCGTCACCCTTTGTTTTGGTCCCACCGGCTGCCCCATGGCTCTAGCTTCTCCCCTACCATGAATCACAGCAGTCCTCGCTTCAGAGGGCTGTTGTGAGAAGAAAGCCAATCAACCTTTGGCTTCGAATCCACTGCTCTATCTCCTGGCTCCAGGCCCATGTCCTGCCTCCTGGACTGGCTTGGGGACCTCTTTGGCTCCCCCAGATCTACCATGGCCTCCCCCAGGGGTCAAATGTGAGTTCCACTTTTGGAAGAGGCCGGTCCAGCCCAGCTGGACATCCCGAGGGGGAACGGAGCATCCCAGGTCAGGCAGCCTCTACAGCTGCCAGCCCTCTCATGGAGTCCAGAATCTTCTCTTGCTCTTCCAGCCAAGGGGGAGGCCCCCTGCTTGGGAGCTTCCAGGGGCTGTGGCTTGAAGGAAGTGATCTCAGAGGTATCCGGTGTTACTTGGGTGTTGCTGTGGGAACTCACCGCTCACGGGTTACCCTTCACACTGGTGACCTTTTCTTTCGTGTCTGAGCAGGATGACGTCTCAAATGTCAAGAACTTTAATTTTCACTTAGCAACGTCCCTGTGAGGTGATTTCCAGCCAACTTGGAAGCAGAAAGTTCAGGCATTTCTGAGTGGGTTGAATAATAATAAAATTTTAAAAAGGATCCTAAAACAAAATGAAAAAGGCCCCCAGAAAACCCAGACTTTCACAGATCCCCAAACCCTGTCATGCTTCTGCTTCCTCAGGAAGGTGATGGGGTTTCAAGCCCCTGTTGCATGTCAGGTGGTCTGACCACAGTGGGAGCTGTTGGCACTAGTGACTGGGACATTTCAGTTCTAAATGGATCAGGGAAGTTGCACCCCCCACCCCCATCTCCACCACTGGCTTTCCCACTGCAGCCTGTTTCCCCACCCCCCACCTGCAGGTGTAGCTGCTGCTGTTTCTCCTGAGGCAGCCACTGAGAGCCACAATGTTCTCACCTCAGCCTGCCCTTTGGTTTGTTGCTTGTGGCTACTCAGCCAGGTGAGACAGCTACATACCATCTTCTCAACACCTTCCCCAAGACCTGGACTAACTGTGACATCAGACATAAGTGGGATTTGAATCCTGGCTCTGCAGCATCCACACAAAAGTGACTTAACTTGGCCAGGTGCGGTGGCTCATGCCTGTAATCCCAGCACTTAGGCGGGTGGATCACGAGGTCAGGAGATCGAGACCATCCTGGCTAACACGGTGAAACCCCGTCTCTACTAAAAATACAAAAACAAAATTAGCTGGGTGTGGTGGCGGGCACCTGTAGTCCCAGCTACTTGGGAGGCCGAGGCGGGAGAATGGCGTGAACCCGGGAGGCGGAGCTTGCAGTGAGCTGAGATGGCGTCACTGCACTCCAGCCTGGGCAACAGAGCGAGACTCCGTTTCAAACAAACAAACAAAAAAATAGTGACTTTTCTGATTGTCAATTTTCTTGCCCATAAAACCCGAGGAAAAATACATTTTAACCCGTAGAGTTGTTTCAGAGATGAAACAAAGTGACATATGAGGTATACTTAATATGCCAGTCAACACTGGTTGAGGGTTTATCCTGCACTGGCCACTGTTTTAAGCTCTTCTAAGCACTGTGTGAACTCATTCAATCTCCTCTAATGACCCTCGCAGCTAGGTAACATCATCATTATCTCCATTCTTAACATTTTCTAAAAACAGTTGTATTGAGACAAATTAACATACTATACAATTCACCCATTGAAAGTGTACAATTCATTGCTTCTTGGCATATTAATTTTTTTAAATTGTGGAAAAATATATAATATAAAATGTATCATTTTCACCGTTTCAGGTGTACAACCCAGTGATGTGAATTATATTCATAGGGTTGTGCAGCCATCACCACTATCGACTTCCGGACCGTTTTTATCCCTCCTAAGTAGAAACTCTGTACCATGTTACGCCCATTCTACAGATGAGAAAACCGAGGCACGGAAAGATGAGGAAACTTGTTCGAGGTTATGCAACCAGTATGTGGCAGAGCCCAGGTGTGAGCTCCGGTCATTTGGATCAGAGCTGGTGAATTCACCCGCACGAGGAGCTGGGTATTCCATAACCTCTGACTGAGGATCCATTCCGTGCCATGTTCTTTCCTTTGGCCATTGTAACAAGGCTGCAAGACGATTGCTGTTCCCATTTTGCAGCTCAGGAAACCGAGGCTCAGGGAAGTTAGACAACTTTCTCAGGGTCACAACCATGGTGTGCAACAGAGCCAGGCTTTGACCCCGGGGTCTCACTAACCCCAGAGTTCACAGGCTCAGCAGAGTCACAGAACTCTCCTGGTGTCCACCCTAGAGGTGGTGTCGCACAGTAGGTGCGCGGAGTGCGAGCTGAGCTGCCCTTCGAGATGCAGCTCTGAGGGAAGTCTAGGTCCTGGAGCCCCCAGCGGGTCCTGCAGATAAAGGAAAGTTCTCCAGTCAGCCCCAGAGGAACGCTGATCCCGAGGCAGGGCCCGAGGATCCTGTTCGGGGCGTCCCTGCTGCAAAGGAGTCCTGGACCTCCGAGGTTCATGGAATTCTGCAGGGGAAGGCCTGAGATGAAGTGAAAGTCACGAGGAGCCCTTTTAAACCACCTCACACGTATTTCTTCAGGACTTCAAAGTGCCTCGCCGGGAGGAAACCATAGGGGTGTGCCTGAAGCTGGTAAAGTAGCCGGCAGGATTGGATGTGTGCACTGATTGCCAGGGTGGGGGCGGGGGTTGTAAAAGAGAGAAAGATTATACCCAGGCCTAGGAATGATAAAAGGTCTTAAGCAATGACAGGGACTTAAAAAGAGGCGACTGACAGGTCGGCTGGTTTGCCTGGAGACGGGAGGCGGTGAGTATGGAGAGTAGCAAGTTGTCCGGAATGAGGCTGGGAAGGTGAACCTGGAGGCCCTCCCTGAGGCCGGACTGTGGGAGGAGCGGTGGGCAGGACCTTGAACATGACCCTGCGAGTTGGGCCGGGAGGGGGCGTGGCATGGTGCGGCAGTGGGCGGGTTTTGGCTGGGGCGGGGCGTAGTTACGACTGTGGGCGGGGTGTCGCCTGGCCCCGCCCCGTAGGTTCCACCACGCGGGTTGCACCCCCCTCCCTGGAGCTCTGGCTGCGTGCTGGGTCCCAGAAGAGGAACCTGCTGCAGGCGCCGGCGCGGGCGGCGAGGACAACCTGTTTTTCTGACCCAGCCCGGAAGCGCTGGTGCAGGTGGTCTCTGAATGAGGGTTCCTCTTTGCCTGTGATGTCTGGAAGGGGAATTCAGCAAGAGGGACTCCAGTCTGGAGCTCTGACCCCAACTTCCTCAATCCAGGCCCTCAAAGAAGGCGGCCTGTGTCACCAGGCGCCGGGTTCCCTGGGGGTGCCCGGGGTTGGGGCGGCACATTCCCACCTGGAGTGTCCTAGTACCTGGCTCTGAGGGACCCACAGGGTCACACACTCTCTGAACCTTTCCCTCCCCTGCACCCCCGCTCATGCCCCAGGCCCTCTGCTGCTTAAGCCATGGCCCTGGGTCTGTATCCTGACCTGGGCTGCTCATTGTTCCGCACTGGGTAGTTTAATTACGCTTTATGTGCGCTTATCTGGTCTATGAGCTCGTGACCATGATCGCAGGGACCCTAGCACAGGGCCCGGGGCTTACTGAGAGATCCGTAATGTTCATGGATGGTGGGTGTGGGTGTGTAGGATGCCGGTCTCCTCCCGCAGGAGCAGCCTCGCCCCACCTGTCCGGGCCTGGGACAAACAACTCGGTTTCTCTCCTGGAAGGAAATTGGTGCCTCCTTCCACCCGGGGTCTGAGCTGCTTCTCTCCTCTTAGGCCCTGTGCTGCAAGGTGCCCATACCTCCAGCCCACACCTCAGGAGTCCCTCCCGTGCCCTCTGGGAGTTCCTGCCCATGCTGGTTGAGGCCCCAGGTCTCCCTGGGAGCAGTCCCACAGAGGGAAGCGGGTGGGAAGGGGCAGGGATGCTGGCTGAGGAAAGGCCCTCTTTCCTACAATGGCTGTACCCCAGGAAGCCCTAGGTGCGTGTTCCCTAAGCGGAGGCAGTGCTGGCTGTAGTTTCTCTGGCTTCTGGGCTGGTGCATCTGCCCCTGCCTTCAGAACGGGCCCCTGTGCACGGCTGGCATGTGTGATTGGGGGCAGCGCCTGTTTCTGAGAAATGTGAAAAAAGCAGCTTCTTTGACTTCACCATTCCTAGAAAATGGCCTAAATTTGCTGGAAGAGTGGGGACAGAGGGTCTCAGTTTCTCATGTGAAGCTTGCAGGCCATTGTCTTCAGCACCCAGCATGTTTTGAGGCCTGCGAGGGTCTTGAGGGCCTTCTTGAGGAACTCTGGGCATGGGGTTTTAGCCGAGGCTGAAAGTGGAGTTCCCAGGCTGCTCTACTGAGTCCCAGCTCCCTACAGCCTTCTGGGTTTGGCCATGTCCACCCGCCCTCCTCCTCTTTCCTGCAGTTTTGCCTCTTTTCCCTGCTGCCTCCTCAGCTAAGCCCAGGGAAGGACTTACAGGGCAGTGGAGGGGGTAAGGGGCCGGTGGCCTTGATGCCTCTAGGCAGCCGCCTGTTCTCCGGGCTCTGGGCCTGGGTACCCAGGGAGGATGAGTGTCAGTGGATTTATTTTGTATCAGAAGGAACAGACTGCTCCAGACCCCTTTTCTGGAGTGTTAGGACTTGGGGCAAAAGAGACGGGCCCATCTCGTGAGTTTAGTGCCTGGAGCTTGCTTTAGTGCTAAAGCAAGAAGTGAAAACAGGATTTAAAGAAACCAAATGGAATCACAGTCATGGAGTATCAGACCTGGACGATGCCTTGGTGACGGGGTGGCCCCTTCTCTTGGCAGAGCAGTGGAAGAAACTGAAGCTCTGAGGAATTCAGGGATGTGCTGGAGGTTCCAGAACCAGGCCTGGAACTTTTTCCAGGTTCAGTGCTATGCTCGAAACAATGGAAGGATCCCGCAGCGTGGCCCCTTCAGAGCTCCAGCAATCTTGAGCTTAGCAACTGAGTAGACCCTGGAAGCCGGAGGGCTGCCTGCCGTCTCCCCAGAGACCTCAGGACCCGTGCTGCTGAGGTGGTTCACTTGAAGCGTGTGTCCACAGTGGTCACAAGTGAGCACTGGGGCCCTGTGCCCTGGCTCCCGCATCTCCAGGTCTGGCCTCCCTCGGCCCCTCCCTTTCCTCAGTGGCCTTGGCCTTGGCTTGTCAGTGTCTCTGCCAGGATGTCCTCATCCTAGAGGGTGAGCTGATAAGGCAGTCTCATAGGATGCAGGGTTGGAAGGTGCCTCAGGGACACTTCAGTTGAGCCCTCTGGGAAAACACCAACCCCTGCAGGAGGTGGCGGGCGGAGGGGCCCAGGCTGCGTTCAGGCTCTAGGAAGTTTGTTTCTGTGTTTGCCCTCCCCATGGGCTGCACCCTCCTCAGCACAGGGGCGGCAGCTTCCACACCTAGCACCGTGCCGGCCTTGCTGGACACTCAAGAGAGGTGAGTTCCCTCCGGCTGGCCGCCTCTGCCGCTGTCTCACCAGCCTGGGTGCTGGGTGGTGGCCGCACTCCTGGTGTGCTGCCTGCCTGCTTGCAGGAAGTCCTGGTGCCAGCGCACCCTTTGCTTGACGAGCTAGTGAGCTCCCTGCAGGGGGTCTCCTAACAGTCTCTCCCCACATCCTCTCCTGCTCCTCCCAGCTTCCAGATCATGGAGGATGTCCCCAGCTGCTGACTTGTACGCAGTGGCACTGCAATTTCCAGAAGAACCTGACCTGAAGAATCTATCCACCCAGGCATCTACCCCTCCCACCCCGCTGAGAGTCCCTGTCCTCGCGGAAGCCGGCCTCCTGAGGCCCTTTTCCTCACTGCCATGGCCCTTGGGAGCTCTTCCTTTTCCCTTCCCAAGGAGGAACCCCTCAAGCCCCACGTCCGTGACCCCGGGCAGCTCAGTGGTTCCTGCCTCAGCAGCTCTGCCCACCTCCAGTCTGTCAGCAGATTCTCCCTTGCTGGTCTGGCCTGTCACTCCAGCCGAGGCAGGCACAGCTGCCCACATATTTGCTTCTGTGTCACCTGCAATCTTGTCATGGAAAGAAAGGTTTAAGGACGTTCTCATCTGCTCCATTCTCATGCTTAAAGGGCAGGAAGGACCGTGGGACCTCCCCTCAGGGTCAGGGCCTGATAGGACACAGTCACCAAAGGGCTCCCCGAGGGAGTGTCGTGAAAAATGCCTGATTGTCACATGGTCACAGAACAACATAACCTATAATGGTATCATACCATATACTACTCATTGCATGTACTAATTTCCTATTTTGTCTTATGGAAAATATTTGACAATGCCTCTAGGGGAACATTCGAGCATGCATTGGGAGTGGTGCTGGTGCACGCCTGCTGGAGTGATCTGTGCGAAGCTGCATGCTCACGCTTTCCCCCACCTACCCCACTTCCCTGAATGCTGAGACTCATTTAAAGTCACAACAATTTTTTTTAAGTCTCCTTTGCTGAGTAGCAGAGTTTCGCCTTCCAAGCATGGATGATCGATTCAGGAGTTCAATTGTTCATTCATTAAATAAGTCAAATTTATTGAGCACCTACTCTGCGCCAGGTGCAATGCTAGATAGGCTGTGGGATACAACAGTAAACGAGACTGGCATAGCCCAGTCCTCATGCAATTGTGGGTCCGTTGGTTTGAGTCCTAATTCTGCCATTTGCTCTATAACCCTGGGCAAGTCATTTTATCTTTCTGAACTTTAGTGCTTTTATCTATAAAATGAAGATTGGAATTCTTGCCTCACTGAGTTTTCCTGGTACATAGTTGGTGCTCAATAAATGGCAGCTATTCTTTTTACTATTTTCCAGGCCTTGAGCTTTCTTTTTTCTTCTCGCTGTGGAAATTGCCTGGTAAGCTACAAACTGTTGGTTCTTGCACGGGCTGGCTGCCCCAGGTGTCTGAGTCCCCTGGAAGAAACCTGGAGGAGTTGGCTGATGGGCTCCAGGTGCATGCCAGGCTGTGGGCCGTGCTGAGCTTCCTAGTGACCTAGAGTCTGAGCTGCAGCTATGTTCTGTTCTAATTTCTGTGTCTCTATATTCTTTGTAATTGGGCCACTCTCTTAGACAGCTACAGCAATTAATGACCTTGAGAAACGATCCCAGCCCTGAATGCAGAATCCTGCTCTTTTGAAGTCAGTCACTTTCTTTGTGGGTCTAAACGTGTTCCTGTTTTCCCCTCTTGGGCATGTGCCTCCTCCTTCGGCTTTGATGCTGCCTCTGTAACAACAGGGTTTAGAATTATTAATTCGTCTGCACAGCAAGGTGCAGTTTTATTATACAAAAAGGGGGAAATATAATTGCTATCTTGAGTAATCATTTTCCGAAGGCTGAAAACTGTAACCTTTAATTAATATTTCATCTGCAGCCAGGGTGGGTAACTTCAACAGGGCCTAAAATTATTCCTGTCCCGGTGCATGGAGAGATCATGAACTGTGCGACATGGAGCCAGTGCGTGCTATTCAATTGTTGGCAATTATTTCTAAAATTAAAATGTTTAACCCATTAACCCATAATAAACTGGGGGGAGAGCTTTGGAGATGCAGCTCTTTATTGAGTAGGATAAATGTGCAAATTCTTGGCATAATTTGTCTCAGCCACCTGCATTGGAGGAGCCATCTCACCTGCCTGAGAAATGAATTTGGGGCACAGGGGCCTGGTAGGCCAGGAAGTCACTGATCAAAGCTTGACTTCCAGGCTGTGGCTGTGTCCACCAGGCACTGTGTGGGCTGGACTTGGACTTCTACAGGTCCCTGGGTTTAAGGGTGGGATGGAAAGCACTGTCTTCGGTGTTTTCCAGAGCGGGGCACTCGAGATGTTCAAAGTGCTTCCTGAGAGAGGGCCAAAGGGTGTTCCATGGGTGACCTGGGAAATCCAAGAGACATGTACTGTGGGGGCAGGAAGAGGGCAGGTGAGGACCTGGCTCAGAGTCTGGTGGGAGAGGGAAGGAAGGAGCCAGTCAAGGGCAGGAGGAAACAGAGTTGCGAATCATTTGGTGACCAACAGTGATTCTGGGTGACTTCCATCCCAGTCTTAGGGATTCCACTGGATAGGATCATAGGGCTGACTCTGGCAAACGTATAAAAGTCCTTAGTCATGCATATACCATGTACATCAGCACAGCTTTTCATGGTATATGCATCATCTCACTGACAGGTGCTACCCGATCACACGAACAACCCTCTGGAACCCGTGACCATGTGTTCACAACAGCAGCCATTACAGGTGTTTCCTGAGCTCTTGTCGTGAGCCTCTGTCTGCTCCCTCTCATCGATCCTCCCAGCAACCCACAAGGAAGGAGAGGTTTCTTTACAGATGAGGAAACTGGGGTGTTGGGCTAAAGTTGTTGATTTGCCAGAGTCCCACAGCGGTAGGTGAGTTGGGACAAGAACTCAGTGGCCTGCTGGGTAGTGAGGACTGTGCAGAATGGTCTGGGTTTGGGGACCCCGTGGGGCACATGTGTGAGGCTTGCTGCGTGATGTACTCGCTGGCCCTTCCGGATCTCCCTTGGGGTCCTCGGGAGTCCTCGCCCAAACCCAGGACCCATCCATGCAAGAGGACAAATCGCTTTATCAACACCATTGAGATGATTGAAAATCCTCCTGCTCGTAGGACCCTGGAGTTGCTGTGTTTCTGTGTTGGGCTTGTTGAGTCTCTCTTGAAAATAATATTGGCTAATGGGTTTATTGCCATTTTGTTGATCACCAAGGGGATGGTCTCAATGGTTAACCATCTTGAGATTTCTAGACAGGTTTGCCAGCCCTGGTGTCCTCAGGAATGCCCTCAGCAGGGAGAAAGGCTGCTGGGTGTGTAAATGGCCACCCCTTCTCCCCCGCTACCTGCCCCTCAAGACGTGGGAGGCTGGAGAGGAGCAATTAATTTGATTTTTTTTTTTCTCTTTGGAGAGAAGAGTGTTCTGTGCCATGTACCAGGAAGCAGGGAAGGACAGGTATGCTGACCACAGCTCATCCGCAATTCCCATGCTTTAGCTCACTTGATCTCACAGCAGCCCTGCTGGCCAGTGTTCCTATCCTTCCCATTTTATACAAGGAGAAACTGAGTCCTTCAAGATGGGGCACCAGCCAGGGCACTCTGGTCAGTACAGACAGCCAGGATTGGGAGTCTGGGGGAGCGGACCTCCAGGACAGGGAGTGGCTCTTGGTCCCTCTGGCCGACACTGGGACCTTGCTCTCCTCACTGTGTTTATGTGGCCTGCTTCTACTTGCTCCAATGCAGCTCATAAAACCACTTCTAAGAGGTTTAACAAGACTGACTTCATGTTATTTTTCTCCCTCATTCATTTCTTTTTAAAAATTATAAAGCAATACTTGCTTACAAAACGTGTAAGGAGTTTTCTTCCCTAATCATCTCTCAGAAGTAACCACGATTAATAACTTGCTGTATAGTGTTCTTCTATGCAAATAGGAATCTTTAAAGATATATAGAGATATCTATACACACGTGACTTTTTATTGATGAGTATATATAAGCATATATGTCCCAGCAACATTTGTAAAGGTCAAAGACTGGAAATACATGTCCGTCAAAAGGGATTCAGTAGAATAGATTATGATGCAGACATTTAATAGAATTATTGTTTGGTCATTAAAAAAATGAGGCAGCTCTCTGTACAGATGTGAGAACTCCTTACAACACATTGTTAAATAAAACATTGTATGCACATTGTCAACTCACTTAATTTTCCATCACAGCTTCACACAGAGGCAGATGCCACACAAGCCACCCACCCAGATGCAGAGCCAGATTCCCTGCATGGACTGGACGGGAGTTTCCCAGCTGGAGTTCTCTGGGCCAAGCTGCCTGTGACATGGGGTTGGGGGTGCTCCAGAAAGTCATGGCCACCCCTGGAGGAAGTGACTTGTGACTGACTGCTCAAGGGGAAGTCCTGTGGCGGTGGAGTCGTCAGCATTCATTCAAATAAGGTAAGTGCTTCGGCAGGGATGAGGGAGGGGCTGAAAGGCTGGGGGTGACTGGGATGACCTCAAGCTTGAACTGAAACCTCTGGAAGGGCATTGTATTCGAACTGTTTAGATGATTGCACGGAATCATCTCATTTTTACATCAGCAGAAGCCTAGGCTCAGAGAGGTGAAGTGATTTGTCTGAGGTCACACAGCACGGTAGTGATTGGGCTGGGTCTGAGGGCCTCTCTGGGGGTGCATCTGAAGTCTGTGTGCCTCAGCGAAGCGGGAGGAGTGGAGACTGGGGCTGTGGCCAGGCTCTTCCTAGCCTTCCTAGGTGTCTGTCTCCTCTTCAGTGTCATCTCAACTGTCCTTTCCCTCTGTTCCTTCCTCCTCTGCCTACAACACTCTTAGTTTGTTCTAAATGCCCCCTTGTCAGTTCCCCTGAGGAACTTGAGGTGACATGCTGAAGACCCTGGGTGAGGATCCTGGTTTGACGCATTCTCTTTGGAACCCTTGGATGTTCCTGGGGTGTAAGTGTGTGTAGGGTGTGAGTGTGTTGTGTGTGTGCCCACGTGTGCTTTGTGTGTGTGGTTTGGTTCTGTGGTATGTGAACGTGTGTGCATGCACATGTGTGGTGTGAGTGGAGTGTGTGCATGTATGTGTAGTGTGCGTGTATGTGTGTGAATGTGCGGTATGTGTATCTGTGCACATGTGCAGGGTGTAGCTGGTGTGTGCTCACTTGTTTGTGATGTGCGCATATGTGCACATATGTTCATGCATGTGTGTACTTGTGTGGTGTATGCCTGTGTGTGCCCATGTGTGTGTATACATGTGTGCAAGAGGAAACAGATGGGGACTTCGCCACAGCAGTGTTTAGCTGATCCCAGTGCAGGAGCTGCCCTTACCGTCTGTGTGCCCCTTTTCGGCAGCCCCAGCGGGAGTTCTGCCTCATGCCACACGCGGGTCCAGTCCTGCGGAGCCTGGACTCTGGGTTAAGAGAGGTAAGCGCTCAGAAATAGTAAACCACTGTTTTCTTGCCGGCTGTTTGCCCTTATTAATTCAGGTAGCAATTACCCATTCTGAATATTTGGCAACTAATTAGTTTTCCCGTGGAGATGGCAGAATGAGGAATGCTCTGCTTTGACCTGATCCACTTTCTCAGTTCCCGGGGATGGGGGTGGGGGGCTGGGGGAGGGAGGGCGTGGAGCATGGAAGTGAGAGCTACAGAGAAGTCTGTTCAAAGCCCGAGATGCCCTTTAGCTGCCGGGGTCTTGGCTACAAATCTTTAGGAGGATAAAAATAACCCACCCGATGTTGGTTTTGTTGGGGCTTTCATGTCACGGGCCCATTTCCTCTGTGGGTGCAGCTCCTGGCTGTGTGCCGGGTAATGGAGGAGGTGCTGTCAGCGCAGGCTCAGGGCTGCTTTCCAAGCAAAGCGCCTCCTTTTTGGGAACCCTGATTTGGACTCGGGATCCATAGGAGACTGGAACCTGGACCGCAGGGACCTGACACTCAGGGCGAGGGCACCCCTCAGACCCCAAGAGACTGGGGCCTG
This sequence comes from Piliocolobus tephrosceles, assembly GCF_002776525.5. Classification (NCBI taxonomy): domain Eukaryota; kingdom Metazoa; phylum Chordata; class Mammalia; order Primates; family Cercopithecidae; genus Piliocolobus; species Piliocolobus tephrosceles. The sequence goes on along the minus strand of NC_045448.1, from coordinate 8,344,211 downwards.
TAGAACACACAATCCGGGGGACAGGTTGGAAGAGACTCAGATGACCGTCTGGCCAAGCTCAGCTGGGAGTTGAATCAGAGATCGTTTCTTATCAGCCACTAAGCCCCTTGGCCAACATCTGGCCTATATTTGCCTTTTTAGCTCCTGAGCTTTCTGTTACTGGGAAGAGTTGTCAGTGACATGATCTGGTTCCCAGAGGCACCTCTGAGAAAGGGTTCTAACAGATAGGAGGGTGCATGGATCAAGGCCAGCTCCATCCAGCAGCCTCCTGCATTGGAACAGCCCTCGGGCGGGAATCTATTTTGGGGAAGTGGTAGAAGGATGAGTCAACCCATCACACTGCTTGCTATACCTTTTCTGGTGGCGGTGAGGGGGCTCAGACTACTGTGGGGAGTGGATGCAGTTCAGGGCGCCATAGACCAGCCCGCTGGTGGGGGAAGCTGCCTCCAAACGCCTCCCCGCACACTGTGTCCGCAGGGATGCAGAAGCCTGTGAGTCCCAGGCCTTCTTTCTGCCCCTCATGGTCATGCATTTGTGTCTGTGAAAGGTGCTCTTTGCCTGATGGGGGCTGGGAGGCCTCCGGGCCCATGTCCCTACCCATAGCCTTGTCTTAGCTGTGGGCAAGACCGGCTGCCCGCCTTCCTCCTTGGACACAGGTCCTCTTCAGAACCCGGGGTGGACATCAGCATTCTCAGACTGGCAGCGGCTGGCTGCATGCCCCCTCTCGCTTCTGTGTCCCTGACACTCAGCATGTGCCTGTCCGTCTGCACACGGCTGGGGCCGGCTCCAGTCAGCTGCACACAGTTTGCCCAGCTCACCTGCTTATTATAACTCAAGGCCAGGGACCCTGCCTCCTGTGTGTCTGGGGTTTCCCCAGGGCCTAGCGTTTGCTCTGGCTGCCGGCCCTAGCCGGTGGCTGATGCCGGGTCACATGTTCAGGCTGGTTTCCCTAAACTGCGGCAGCTGCAGTTCCTGTACAGCTAGGCTCAGCGCAAGTGCCAGAGCCTTGGGTTCAGACCTGGCTGAGTCCCGCTTCTGCCAGTTGTGTGTGACTTTGGGCAAATTCTTTCAGCTCCCGGAGCCTTGCTTTCCTGGTGATTGCTGTATTTTTGGGGTAGACTACACGCGTATTTGTCATTGGAACCACATGCTCCGGTCCCCAGCGATGTGAAGGGGCTTCAGGGAAGGGAGTGTGTGGAGGTGACCTTTGCAGTTTGCAGCTGGACAAGTGGCCTTGGGCCTCCTTACTCCCTCACGTGTCTGTGGGGTGAGCAGGCGTCACTCCTTCCTCCCTGGAGCTGAGAGAGTTCTCCTGCTTCGGCTGGGAATGACTGGCTGAGAGCTGAGGTCGGGGTGACACCCAGCTGTTTTCCAGGTCACCCAAGGGACAGGGTTGGAACAAGCACCATCACAGAATTCCCAGGCTGGGACGTGAAGTGGCTTTGAGGCGCAGACCAGCTGTCTTGCGACCTAGGCCTCCGCTTGCTTCCTCCAGGCCACACCTGACCTCGGCCTAGGAGTGAGCTCAAAGCTGCACACACAATCCCTTCAGCTGGCTTGGGAAATGCAAAAACACCAGGTGCAGGGCTGTCGGTTAGAGTTTCCATTTACATTACCTGGGGCTTTTCTGTCCGGCTCACCCTTCCCCCACCACCTTGCACAGGCCTTCACTCCCACAGGCCCAGCGGGTGGCAGTTCTTCTCAGACAGGTCACCTGTGGAATGTGAGCACCAGGCAGGCCTGGCCTCCCGCTGCACGCAGGGCACACAGCTTCTGTTGGGGACCTGGCTCTGGCTGGGGAATTTTGACCTGCAAAAGGCAGACAGCCATGTGACGACTGTGGAGGCCGGGATCCTTGGTCCAAACCCCTCATTACCTGGGTGGCCCTGGGCAAGTCAAACCACCTCCGATTTCTCCACCACACATGGGGATACAAGTCCTTCCTTAGAGGCTAGTGGTGGCGATTAAATAAGAAAAGGATAAGAGAGGGGCTGGAACGGTGGTGTTTGATAGTGGTGGCTGATATAATCATCACCCCAGAGTTCAGTACAGGCTCTCTGCCTCTGGCTTTGCGGAGTTGGCACAAGTATCACCTCATTGAAATGGCACCACACACTCATAATGTAGACATTATTCTTCCTGTTCTTTCCATTTTGCCGGAGAGGAAACTGAGGCGCAGAGAAGTGAAATAACATGCCCAGCCCAGCGTTGGAATCTAGGCATGCTGACTTCCAGCACTGTGCTGACGCTGTTCCTCTCCCTCTGCTCCCTCAGTGGCCCTGGACGCCCCTGTGGGTCCCAGGCAGCTGGTATGACCCGCACGCAGAGCCTCGCTGTGGTTAGCATAGAGCCCTGGGGAGGCCAGCTCCAGACCCTGCTGATCCATTTGCAGGTGGGCTGGGGCGGGGGAGGTTGCGCAGAGGGTGTGGGCTCCCAAGTCAGATGCACCTGGCTGTGCTTCCCAGCTGTGACATTTACAACTGAGGATTTTGATTTTTGTCACTACTAAGGGTACGGTCAAGAGGAGCCACTGTGCTTAGGCTGTTAGCTTCCCATCCTTGGACGTACCCAGGTTCCCCTGCTGTGAGCCTGGTTTCCTTCTATGCTTTCTTCATTCAACAAACCTTTCTGGGAAGCTTTTCCCTGTCAATCTCTGGACTAATGAGCAAGACTCAGTCCTCACTCGTCTGTTGGAGGGTGTGTGTGAACGTATGTGTGTGCATGTATTTTGTGTGCATATGTGTTGCGTATGTGTGATATGTAATTCCAAAGACACAGGAGTAAAATAAGAGCCATCCACAAAGGTCGGAGGAGGGAAGCAGCAAGGCGCTCCCCAGCAGTCCTTGAGTGCAGACACTCGGGAAATGTTTGTGGAATGAACAGGAGGAAATCAAAGGAGGCTTCCTAGAGGAGGTGGCATTTAAGCTGAGGCTCACAGCGTGAGTCCTGTTTCGATTACAGAGAGAGAGAGGCTGCTGTAGGAGCCAGGCTTAAAGACATGGAAATGCTGAGCCAGAGGCAGACAGCTCCCAAGCTGCAGTCTAGCCAGGGGTCCAGGAGGCCTTGTTTTGTCACAGGCTGTGTGTTGGGGTTGGGGAGCAGCACAGGGTAAGTGAGTTCCTGGAGGAAAGTAATAAGGACCCATCTGTTTGTTCAACAAACGTTTACTCACTATGCACCCGGCCTAGTCTGCAGCTCAGTGAAGACCAGGATGAGGCTGTTGACGGAGCTGGCAGACTAGTGGAGGTGACTGACCCTGGAGCCACTTGGGGCCCCCACAGTGTCCCCATGCTGGCGTGGGACTTCTGCAAGGCCCTGGGGGCCCTGAGCAGGGAGGGGAAACAGGAGGAGGAGGGCCATCCACAAGGGGTCAGGAAGGAGGGCACCATGCAGCTGGGCTTCCAGGTTATGCAGGTGCTGTTGGGAGAGGTGAGGGAGGCCATATGCGCAATCTGTGGGGCCTCGATTTGGGGAGGAGAGTCTGTCTGCGTGGGGCAGCTGCTGGCAGATGGCAGAGGCTGGGCACTTGCCTTTTAGGGCAGCGGTGCTCATGGTGCATTGAGCTCAAGTTACCTGGGGAAAGTGTAGATTCAGGGTCCTACCGCCCTGAGACGGAGTCAGTGGGGGCCTGGGGATGTGGATTTTAGTTTTGTGGGTGTGTTTTTGGCACCCTAGGGAATTCTGATGTTTGTTATTTGCTTAGTAGCCTGGGCAACAAGAGCAAAACTCCGTCTCAAGAAAAGGAACACCTCTTTAGAAGCACTTCAGGCATCAAAGCTAGAAATTCTCTAAAGTCCATGACGCTGTTGCTTCTGCCTAGAACCCAGAGGCCCCAGGTAGGAGGCATGCAGGAACATCACCGCAAACCTGGAGTTCCCACCTTTGTCAGTCCGCAGCCACCGCTTATTTCCTTTCAGGTCACTCCATTTCTTGTATTTCATCGCCTCTCTCCTCATTCAAGAAAAGAGTTTCTGATGGCTTATAAAGATACCACAATATATGAACATGGCATACATTAAAAAATGGGGTAAAAAGATGGCAAAACAAAGGAGGGGTCGATGCAGATGGGGAAAAGCAGGGCTGCTGCCTTGGCTGGCATTTCCTGTCCAGCTGCTGTCATTTCTTTCGGGGCATCTGGCTACTTTGTGGGCTGTGTGAAGGACTTGGGGTCAAGCTGCCAGGGCTCCTTCCCCTGCAGAAAACCTCGCATCTCTATAGAAACTACAGCTACCGAATCCACACTTGATTTGTTGAATGAAACGCTGTGCTTCTTAGTATGGGAGCAACGTCGAGGAAGTCTTATCTGGCGACAGGAAGGGCTGTGTGCCCAATGTCGCCAGCGGGGGTTTTGTGCCTGTGAATGCAGGCCCTGCGCTTGCTCGCTAAGCCAGCCCTGAATGGTCAGCGCCGGCTGTGGGGCCAGTTGGCCTCTGTGCCTGACCCAAGGTTCCCAGGCCCTGGGGTCCCCAGGTGCCAAGTCATCGCAGAAGGGGTTTTCCAGGGGCCTAAGGGGGCCCAGAGGCCACCATGTTTTAGGGTGTTTGGTGGAAGGGGACTCAACCCCATTGTGGTTACTGTGTGGTCCTTGGTGGAGAGAGATGTGTGCTTTAAGAAGAGCTTCAAAGCAGTGGACTCCACTGGGAGGGAGGCAGCTGAGGTTCTGGAATCTCTGTCTTGTAGATCTCTCCCTGCACACAATCTGCTTTCGTGTTCCTGATGGATTGAATCAAGAGTGAATGAGCTCCTACTTTGTGAAAGCAAAATAAACTAAATGCTATCAACCACGACAGCAGAGCCTCCACCTCTCCCAGGAGGGTGAGCCCATGTTGTATTTTCATTTGTCAGAAATTTATCTGAGGAAGCCATTCCTGAAATCTGTTCTAATTTAGGCCATTTTTTTTTTTTTTTTTTTTAATAATGCAGTTGATTCTTTTCCCGTGATTTTTCTTTTCTCCATGACTTAAATTTCCCCAGGAACTATTTAAATGCAGCATCTGGGGTTTTGTTTTTGTTTTTTGGTGAGGTCATGACTTTCTCTAAACAGTAATTATTAAACAAACCAAAGGGCAACCTTCTGTGAGGATGCTTTGACAAATGTCGCCACCTTTACAGTCAGGAATGGAGGTTACAAAGTGCAGGATTCTGAGTTCCAACGAATCTAGGGGAGTCGCCTGAGTCTTCCGTTTGGTTCCTGCCTCGTTCAGAAGATAGTTTCTCACATGGGAAATTGTCTTCAATGCCCTTCCCTCCTCTTCCTCTCTCCTAACTCGATTTTTCCAGGGCTTTCATGTTTGGCTCCCATTGCAGGGTCAGGAATGCCCTGTGCTTGGTGACCATAGTGTGGTGAAGTCACCCTGCTCTGCTAGAAAAGGGATGAGTGCTGTGTTTTTGGCAGATGATCAAGGGCTTACCAGCCTGGTGGCTCATTTGCTGGGGGCCTGCAGGCTGCCAGGAGCACCATGAGGAGGACAGAGTGGAGTCGCAGCTGCCCACGCACTGCAGAGGGGACACAGGGGGTGCGCAGCATCTCGGGAAGGGCGCAGCGGGTATGGCAGGTGTGTGGCAGGGCCATGCCATTCTGTCTGTTGCGGTACCCTCTATCCAGCATGAATTGAACAGAGAGGCAGGTGTAGCAACTGAAAAGCAAGGGTGCTCCTAGGTGAGCACTGGGGCTAGTTTCCCTGCTGGCAATGGGTGGGGTGTGGTGGTCAGAGGAGTGGCGTTTGGGTTTGTGGCTGTGGCCTGGCTGCTGTGCTGGGAAGGGGTGATGGGAGCTTGACGGGAGGTGGCACCCACGTGGGAGAGGAGCTGGCGTCATAGCTGTGCCCTCGGGGATTGGCTGCTGCACTGGCCCAGATTGGTGGGTGCTCCAGGGGGAGTGGTGAGTGGGAAACTGCACTAGGAACAAAGCTCTTCCTTCCTCTCTGCCCTTCTCCTTCCCTTCTTTCCTTCCTCCCTCCCCACCACCCTCCTCTGTCTCCCTTTTGACCTCTCTCCTTCTCTACCCTTTTCACCCTCAAAGTGTGATCTGAGATGCTGGACTCATCTGGGGCTGGGTGTGTAGGGTGAAGTATGATCCTGAGGACTTGCTGAATTGGGATCCCGGGAAGGGTTCCTGGGGGGCGCCCTGTTAATAGCACCTCTGTTGACACTGGATTGTGACAGCCACCGTTGGAAGGCACAGCGGCCTCTTCCCCTGAGTTAGAGATTTACTGTGACTCTCCAGTGTCTGTCAAAGGCCATCTGTTACACGTTAGTGTCCTGTGAGATGCGCAGTGTATTGTCTGCTGCACCTTCTTGCCCTGTATTAGCCAGGGTTCTCCAGAGAACAGAACCAGCAACCTGTGTGTGTATAGAGAGAGATTTATTTTAAGGATTTGGCTTACATGATTATGGAGGCTGTCGAGTCCAAAATCTGCAGGCTGGCCAGCAGGATGTGAATTGGGAAAGTTTGGGGCTGCGATTCAAACCCAGAGGCCTGGCAGGATGCCTTCTTGCTCAGGGAAGGTTACTCTTTAGCCTCTTCAGGCCTTAACCTGATTGGGTGAGACCCACACACACGATGGAGGGTCGCCTGCTTTACTCAAAGTCCACTGATTTAAATATCAATCTCAGTCAAAGGCACCCTCACAGAAACATCCAGAATAATGTTTGGCCAAATATCTGGGAATGGTGACTCAGCCAGGTTGACATATAAAATTAGCCGACACAGCCCCTTATGTCTTTCAAATATCCAGAGGTTTCTCTGGTTCTAGAAGACTGCCATAGGCAAGGTAGGGGTCTCAACCCTGTGGAACTACAGAAATGCATAAAGCCACATGAGTGAGCCGCAGTTCTTTCTGTCAATTAATCATTTGGCATAGAGTATCCATTTCGTGTCCACCATAGACAAGTGCAAGCCTTATATAATGTTACCAACATAGATCACACCTCCTCATCTTCCTTGATGTGTTTATTTTTCCATCAAACCTATCCATCTACTTCCTCCCTCCCTTCCTTTTTGCTGTTATTCAATCCATACTATTGGGCATCTAGCATATTCCAGGCACCAGGCCAAGCACTGGGCAATCAGCAATGGAGAAGACACATCCACTACCAACAAAGAGCCCAGAGGCCAAGAGGGCTGCAGGTGCAGAAGTCAGTCCACAGAAGGTTGGGGCCAGCAGCCCGCCTTTCCCCTCTCTGAGCTTCCTTAGCAATGCCAGGTCTTAACACACAGCCCACAACAGTCCTGGGTTGTCCTGGGGACACCACATCTTTGTACCTGATGTACCTGTTCTTCTGTACAGAGGCACCGTGTCCCTTTTCTTCAGGTGCGGCCGAGGTGCAGAGCAGCAGCATCACCTGGCAGCTGGTTAGAATGCAGATGCTCAGGCCCCACCCAGACCCACGAGTCAAATCTGCATTTTCACCAAATCCAGCAGGTGATTCCTGCACGTGTACATCTGCTACCTGCTTCCCTGGTCTTCATCTCCTGCAATACGCAGAAATATTTCCATGGAGAATTCCAGAAGAGTTGGTAGCCTGGTCACAGGGCTGCTCTGCGAGGTTGGAATGTATTCCTAAGCCACACGGGGAGGTCCCCAGGCACCCTCTTCTCAGGCTTACGGGAGGCAGCCTGGATGCCACTGGCGAAATGTGAGCTGGGAGTGTGAGCCTCTGCACCTCTGCTGACTTCTGGAGGCATCTCGGGGAGATACGTCACTCTTCCAAGACTGCTTTCTCCTCTATAAACAGGGATAATGAAAAAGAAACATCTTTCTTTCTGGGTTGTTGGGAACACAAGCAGACCCACAGCACATGGAGGGCCTGCCCTGAGCCAGGTGTGGTTGTGCCCTCATGATAGGCAGAAGGCCGCACTGGAGGCAGCTAGAGCTTTGGGACTGGGTCCCTCATCACCAACGCAGGGACAGTGCTTGCTGCACAGACTGTCCCGAGGACTAAGTGAAATTCTGTAAGCAAAACACCCTGAACTGTAGCTGTTATTTTTATAACAATTGGCTGATGTAACTGCCCCATGTGCAGTGCCAGCCCTTGACTCATACCCAGAGACAGGTGGGGGCAGGTGGAGGAAGGGACCACTGTTGGCTGAAGCAGTGTCTTCTAGATTGTTCACAGAGGCACCATTCACCCCAGGGTACTCAGGCCTAGATTTCTGAGAGTCCGTAAGAAGGTGCAGAAGTTAATATACCATGTTGCTGAGTGGATTTCTTTTAAAAGGTGTTCTCTTGTAAGGTAGCGACAGATGTGAGGGTTGCTATGGCAACAGGTGTCTGTTTTGGAGAGCCCCACACAATAGGCGAGATGGCTCACCAACAGTTTATGGTCACGGAAGGTGCCCTTCCTCCCAGGAAATTTGAGTGAGGGATCACCTCCTCTGGGTTTATATTTTCCGAAGCTGGTTTTATTTTGTGCCTTGGGAGATTGGGCAGGATGGGGGAATCCTTTGCATGGATTCAGAGCAGATTCCGTGCACAGCATATGGTCAAAGGGTCAGAGTCTTTTCAACAATTGAAGGAGATTAAAAAAGAACCTTGAAGAATTAGATGGTCTAAGATCCTCTGAGAACATTTCACTAGCCTGCAAATTTATTTGTAGCAAACAGCACTGCAATTTTGCAGGGTTAGGAGTAGAATCTGTAGTTGGCCACGACTTTATTCTTTCCATAGAACAAGTCTTCAGTGAATGCCTCCTGGGTACACTGAAGATCATGTGCTGGGCGGGGGGGACCACGGTGGCATAGCGGAATATGAAGATGAATAAGACCTGGGCTCTGCCCTTCAGAAGTCAGGGAGGGAGAGACAGACGGACAGGCCGATTGTGGAGAGGCTTAAGCTACTATGAACGTATAGCTGGAGTGTAGTGGATGAGTTTGGAAAACTTGGCTGGGGATCATGGAGCATCCTCAGTGTGGGGTTGAGGAGTCTGAACTCTCTCCCACTGGAGACTTTTCTCCTGGGAATGAGATGTGGTCAGCCAGGCATCGTGGTTAGCAGGTAAGGGCAGCATGGGAGGGAGAGGACAAGCAGGGGGCTGGAAGACTCTGTCAGGGCAAAAGGTGACGGATGGGCACGAGTCCTCAGCCCTGCATGCCAAGACTGACCAGATCCCAGCCAACAGCCTGGGCTCTGCTGGTTCCCCAAAGCCCTGAGAGTTTGCTGCCTCTTCTGGGCCTGGGTCAGGCTAGAGAGGTGGTTCCCTGCAATTCCCCTAGAGAGCTTCCAATCCTAGCCAGAGGGGAAGGCCCTCGGTGAAGCGCCTGGGTCCCAAGTTCTGGGCCAGAGCCCTCCTGTGCGTCTGCCAAGCACCTTTCTCGTCCCAGACATTCCTCTCCAGGCGGGTCCCTGGGCCCCAATCAGCTCAGGCCAGCATCAGATTCCCAGGCCCTGCTCTCTAACCAGGCTGGCCCATCCTCGCCTGGAGCCACTGCCCAGAGACCCAGCATGGCCCGTGGATGAATCCCAGGGATGTAAGCCTTAGTGGACTGAGATAGGAGAGCCAGGAGTAGGAGCAGAGGAGGATGTGCCCAGAACCTGCTGGAAGCAGCCTTCATCCGCAGGAGTCCCCTGGAAGCTCTGCTGCAGCACCTGGCAACCTCCGGCGCAATAGCCACATGACTAGACACAAGCTGAACCCTGGAGCCGGGCAGGGAGCCAGACGGGCACCTAGAGCTGTGGATCCCTCGAGTCGGGCACCTTGAGCCCTGCCTGCGGAGGGCACAGGTGAGAGTGCACGGGAGGCAGGGCCAGAGGAGCTCTTCCTACTGTGGATTCTGCAACCTTCTCAGCTTCCCGCCCATCTGCACTTGGGTGCACCAGTGGAGAGCCAGCCCTGGAGAGCCACGGAGCGCCGGTCTGTTCTGGGCAGGGCATAGTCTCAGCCTGCACCCTGCCTTCCCCAGCCATAAAGTGGCGATAAATTGTACCTATTTGGGCTGCCTCAGTTCACCCAGGGGGTGATTTCATGCAAAAGATTTGTAAGCTCTAACTAGGATTCCATTCCATGGGATTTGAAGGATGAAACAAAAACATTTATTTCGTTCCAGAACATAAAATTGATACATGTTTTCAGCATGCAATTTGGAAAATACACACAAAAAAGAGAAGATGGAACAACCCATTATGGCAGCACTCAGACGCAAACGCCATTCATATTTTGTAATATTAGCTGCCACTCTCTATGTGTAGACACACGTGCCTACCTTTTATTTCCTTTGGTCCAGATGGTATCATAGTTCATGCACAGCTTTGAAAACATTTCTTTTCCATTTAACAACATCTTAGAAACATGTTTTCTTATCAATAAACCTTCGAATGTAACATCGTTCATGGCTGCCTGTAATTGCATCCTACGTATGGATCCCACATTTTGTTCAGTGGGTCCCTTCAGTGCTCATTTAGGTTGCTTCCAAATTGTGTTACTGTGAACAGTAGTGCAATGACGGGTTTTGCTGTGTACCTCTGCCTTTTGCACTGGACGGTTTTAATAGGAGGAGTCTTCGTGTGGGCAGAGTTGTCATTCTAGGGAAATGCATGCCCAGGTCTCCCTGTCGGCTCAGGCCTGACCCGCCCATGCTTCATGCTGAGCACGTGCTGGTCTTTGTCCTGGCATTTTCCGGGCTTTGTGTCTTTGCTTTGATTTTTCTGTGTCTCTCCGTCTTAAATGTGGAAAAAGGTGCCCCTGCTTCTGAGAACAGAGAGAACCAAGTGACAGGCCATGAATTTCCTGGTGCACCAGTGAACGGCCACTTTGCTTGCTGTCCGTGAGCTGATCGTGAAGCTTGATGGTTTTTAACCTGGGCCAAGCTGCGGGTTGTCCCTGCCATTGTCCTGTGATGCTTTCTTCTCCAACACCAGCACTGAACTCACCTTCTGGGGCTTGTCTCCGGCTTGTCTCTGAACTTGTCTTCAGGGTCTATCTATTCCCCAGCGCAGTTGGCCTCCTAGCCGCTGATTTCCTGGTCACAGATGCAAAGACCCACCCCTGGAGGGTGGAGGCCCTCCCTGAAGGTGGCCCCACCCCAGTAATGCCATTTTCTACCCAGCATTCAGGACTCCTTGAAGCAGAACTGTAGGGCGCATGCTGGTGCCTTCGAGGGACAGCCTTGAGTCTTCCCCTGTGAGTGTCGTGTCCCCACCAGGCAGAGGGCAGGAACAGGAACCACTGTCCACTGGACATCGGTTAGGACCTCGGTCCTGGTCTGGGCACTCACATGCTGACAAATAAGTGTTGGCCTCAGATTTGGCTGCCTTGTCATACTGTGGTCACACATGTGCCAGGTGGACCATGTGATGATGTGTCAGCAACTTCTAACCCACAAATCTAGATTCAGCAGCCCCTCCCACAGGTTTGGGAGGCATTCACCCAGCACACAACTCAGCGCAGACAGACTTGGTTTGGATGACAATGGTGGGAACCATCACACAGCCAGCTGCATGGGGCCAGCAGGGAAATTTCTCTAGTCCAGGGGCTGGACTGGCTGTGCAGGCTCAGCCAAATCTCAAATCCCGCTCTCTGGAGCAGACTCCCATTAACCCTGTGCATAGTACTGATGTATATGCCAGATGTCAGCTTATTATTACTATTAGTATTCTACCATTTTATTGAGGCCTGACTGACATGTGAAAGCTGTCCATATTTAATGTATACAACTTGATGAGTTTGGAGCTAGGCATGCCTCCATCAAACCGTAACCACGATCTACACTGTCAGCATTTCCACTGTCTCCAAGAGTGTCCTCCCTTCTTTATTTATTGTATCATGTTAAATATTTTTTTGTGACAAGGCTGAGTGCAGTGGCTCACGTCTGTAATCCCAGCACTTTGGGAGACCGAGGTGGGCGGATCATGAGGTCAGGAGATCGACACCATCCTGGCTAACACAATGAAACCCCGTCTCTACTAAAAGTACAAAAAATTAGCCGGGCGTGGTGGTGGGCGCCTGTAGTCCCAGCTACTCAGGAGGCTGAGGCAAGAGAATGGCGTGAACCTGGGAGGTGGAGCTTGCAGCGAGCCGAGATTGCGCCACTGCACTCCAGCCTGGGCAAGAGTGCAAGACTCTATCTCAAAAAAAAAAAATTTTTTTTTGTGACAAGGACACCTAACATAGAGCTATATTTTAGTGAACATTTAAGTAGACAGTAAATATTGATAATGTAATACGGAACAATATGCAATACTGAACGATATGGATAATGACAGGCACTAGGGTGTATAGTAGATCTCTAGGTCTTATCTGCCACACATAACTGAAACTTCGTGCCCTTTGACCAACCCCTCCGTGTTTCCCCACCCCCCAGTCCCTGGCAACCACCATGTTACTTTCTGCTTCTATGAGTTGGACTGTTTCATTCATAGATTTTTTTCTGCTTACTGAGGTATCATTGACAAATAAATATTGTATACATTTAAGGTATACAACATGATGTTTGATAAATGTATACATTGTGCAACAGTTACCACAATCTAATTTACTTATCCATCACCCTATATAGTTAACTTGTGTGTGTATGTGGAGAACACTTAGGGTCTACTTACTATCTTAGCCAATCTCACCTATATGATACATTAACTCTAGTCACCATGCTGTGCATAAGATCTCTAGAACTTCTTCATTTCACATAACTGAAACTTTGCATGCTTTGGCCAATGTCTCTGCATTTCCTTCTCCTTCCAGCACCTGGTAACCACCATTCCACTTTCTGCTTCATTTCTGGCTTATTGCACTTAGCATAATATCCTTTAGGTTCATCCATGTGGTCCCAAAATGATGGGATTTCCTTCCTTTGTAAGGATGAATAACGTTCCCTGCTGTGCATGTGTGTGTATGTCACCTCTTCTTTCTCCATTCATCCATCAGTGGACGCTGAGGTGGTTTCCATGTCTCTGCCATCGTGAATAATGCTATAGTGAACATGGGAGTACACATATCTCTTCAAGACTCTGATTTCAAATCCTTTGAATGTATATCCACAAGTGGGATAACTGGATCCTGTGGTATTTCTATTTTTAACTTTTTGAGGAACTTCCATACTGTTTTCCATAGAGGCTACACCAATTTGCTTTCCTGTCTACGGTAACAGGGCTCTCTCTTTTCTACATCCTTGCCAAAACAATTTTTTTTTTTTTTGTAATAACCGTCTTCACAGGTGTGAGGTGACATCTCACTGTGGCTTTGCATTTCCCTGATTACTGGTGATGGCGGGCACTCTTTCATATACCTGTTGGTCATTTGTATATCGTCTTTGGAGAAATGTCTACTCAGATAATTTGCCTATTTTTACATTGAGTTATTTATTTTGCTATTGAGCTGTAGGAGTTCCTTATATATTTTAGGTATTTTTTTCTTTTTTTTTTTTTTTAATACGGAGTCTTGCTCTGTCGCCCAGGCTGGAGTGCAGTGGCCGGATCTCAGCTCACTGCAAGCTCCGCCTCCCAGGTTCACGCCATTCTCCTGCCTCAGCCTCCCGAGTAGCTGGGGCTACAGGTGCCCCCCACCTCGCCCGGCTAGTTTTTTGTAGTTTTTAGTAGAGACGGGGTTTCACCATGTTAGCCAGGATGGTCTCGATCTCCTGACCTCGTGATCCGCCCGTCTTGGCCTCCCAAAGTGCTGGGATTACAGGCTTGAGCCACCGCGCCCGGCCCTATATTTTAGATATTAACCCCCATTATCAAATATATGGTTTGCAAATATTTTCTCCCGTTTTTTTAGGTTGCTTTTTCATCTTGGTTATGGCTTCCTTTGTGGTACAAAAGCCTTGCAATTTGACATAATCTCACTTGTCTAATTTTGAGTCTTGCTCTATTTTTCTCAGTCTATAGTGTTAAGTCTGTTGTTTCCTCATTGATTTTCTGTCTGAGTGATCCATCTATTATTGATAGTAATGAATTATGCTATTATTGTATTGTTGTCTGTTTCTCTCTTAAGATCAGCCTGGCCAACATGGTGAAACCCCATCTCTACTAAAAATACAAAAATTAGCCAGGTGTGGTGGTACGCGACTGTAATCCCAGCTACTTGGGAGGCTGAGGCAGGAGAATCGCTTGAACCCAGGAGGTGGATGTTGCAGTGAGCTGAGATCGCACCATTGCACTCCAGCCTGGGGGACAAGATCAAGACTTTGTCTCAAAAAAAAAAAAAAAAAAAAAAGATTTGTACATGTTTACTTTATAACTTTCGCTGCTATGATGTTGGGTATATATACATTCATAATTGCTATATCTTCTTGTTGAATTGACCCTTTTATCATTATGTAATGACCTTCTCTGTCCCTTATGACAGTTTTTGACTTAATGTCCATTTTGTGTGATATAAATATAGCCACCCCTGCTTTCTTTTGCTTACCATTTACATGGAATATCTTTTTTCCATCGCTTCACTTTCAGCTTCTGTATGTCCTTAAATCTAAAATGAATCTCCTATAGGTGGCATATAGTTGGATCTTGTTTCTTATATTCATGTATTCAGACTACATCTTCTGATTAGTGATTCTAATCCATTTATATTAAAGTAATTATAGCTGAGTACTTACTATGACCATTTTAAAAATTGTTTTCTGTTTTGTAGTTCTTTTGATTCTTTCTTCCTCTCTTGTTGTGTCTTGGTGATTTGATGATTTTTTTTGTTCATGGTATACTATATTTATCTTTATTATATCTACCATAGGTTTTTTTCTTGTGGTTATCATGAGGTTTGCATAACATTTTTTATATTTACAATAGTCTGGTTTAAGCTGATAACAACTTCAATTACATACAGATGCTGTACACTTCTACTGCTCCCCTCCTTCACTTTATGCTATTGATGTCGGAATTTAGTTTACATTGTGCATTCATTAATAAATGTTTATGGTTATAGCTATTCTTTAGACTTTTGTCTGTTATCTTTTAGATTTGGATTAAAAATGATTAAGCAGGCTGGGTGTGGTGGCTCATGCCTGTAATCCCAGCACTTTGGGAGGCTGAGGCAGGCGGATCACGAGGTCAGGAGTTAGAGACCAGCCTGGCCAATATGGTGAAACCCTGCCTCTACTAAAAATACAAAAATTAGCTGGGCGTGGTGGCACACGCCTGTAGTCCCAGCTACTTGGGAGGCTGAGGCAGAAGAATCGCTTGAACCTGGGAGGCAGAGGTTGGAGTGAGCGGAGATTGTGCCACTGCACTCCAGCCTGGGTGACAGAGCGACATTCCATCTCCAAAAAAAAAAAAAAAAAAAAAAAAAAAAAAGGTTAAGCACCACAATTACAGTATTGCGGTATTCTGTATTTCTGTATTTATTTATATTGACCAGTGAGATTTATACTTCCATGAGCTTTTCTGTTGCTGTTTAGTGTCCTTTGAATGTGAAGAACTGTTTGTAGGATTTACTGCAAGGCAGGTCTAGTGGTGACAATCTCTCAGTTTCGTTTGGGAAAGCCTTTATCTTGCCTTCATTTTTAAAGGACAGTTTTTTTTTTTTTTTTTTCGTTTTACTTTCAGCACTTTGGAAATGTCATCCCACTTTCTCTCCTAGCCCACAGTTTCTGCTGAAAGTCTGCTGGCAGTCTTGTGGAGGTTGACCTGTATGTGAAGAGTCGGCTTTCTCTTACTGTTTTCAAAATTCTCTTTGTCTTTGACTTTTGACAATCTACACACAGATAGTTCCTGACTTATAATGGCTTTACTTATAATGTTTAACTTTAGATGGTGCAAAAGCGATACGCTATGCATTTAGTAGAAACCGTACTTCAAATTTTGAAATTTGATTTTTCCTGGGCTAGTGATATGTGGTGGGATACACACTCCTGATGCTGGGCAGTGGCAACAAGCTGCAGCTCCCAGCTAGGCACTCAGTCATGAGGGCAAACGACCAGTACCCTGCCGTCTTGACTTACGATGTTTCCAACTTACCCCAGGGTTCCTGGGACATAAGCCCATCATAAGCTGAGGAGCATCTGTGTCATGTGTCTCAGTACAGACCTCTTAGGGTCAATGTGTGTGGTACCCTTTGGGCTTTATAAATATGGATGTGAGAATTTCCTGCTTGAGGGGGTCCAATAATAAGTCCCACAGGCTGGCTTTCTTCACTCTTTTTAATTCTTCTGTTTGTTTTCTTCTCTGATTGGTTAACTTAAAATGACCCTTCTCTGAGTTTGCTGATTCCTTCTTTTACTTAGTCTAGTCTGCCCTTGATGCTCTTCCAATCCTGCAGAGTTGAGCTGGCTGCTGAGATCCACTCCAGCTGCTGAGATCTGTGTTTTGCCTGCAGGGGGGTATGGAGTGTCATCTGTAGGCACTTGTGAGGTGGTGACTGCAGAGGTGCATGTGGGCTGACTTCTGGGGTCTGTGGGTAGGCCAGTTGGCTGGTGGGGTCTACAGATAGGCTGGTTGGTGGGCGGGGGAGTCCACAGCTGGGACAGCTGGCAGGCCAGCTTGTGGGGTCTATGGGCTGGTTGTTGGTATCTGCGTGCCAGTTGCTGTGAGCACCAGCCCCTTTTCTTTATTCTTAGTTGACCCCAGGTGATCGAGCCATGCCAATTTCCTCACTGTTCTGGGCTAGGTGCTAGAGAAGTGGGCCTCCTGGGAAGTGCCCTGAAAGGTTAGGGAAGCTGGATGCTCACTTTGCTCTCTCTTTTCCTCATGGGAAAAATTGTAGGCCAAGGGCATCTCTCAGTGCTTAGCTGTGCCAGCTTGGGGAAGGGGTGATGTGGGTGAAGTGAAACTACTCTTCTTTCCCTTTCCATTGGGACTGTTCTTATATTTTGTGCCTTACCAGGATGCGGGGACCTTTCAACTGGATTCTGGAACTCTCCTAAAAATATTTTTATCCATGGACGCTTGTTAAATCCATGTGTCTGTGAGGAGACAAGGGCCAGGACCTCTTATTCTGATACTTGCTGTTGTCACTCTTCTTTATAAGGAGAAATCCATCTGTCAGAGGGTTTGGAGAGCTGAATCCTCTGGTTTCCCTATTCTGTTTGGGGAAGTCTACCTGGCAGTCTTCTTTGGCTGCCTAGTGAGGGTGGAATCCAAGTCAGGGAGCAGGTGATTTGGTTTGAATGCTTACTAGCTTCAGGCACTCATGCACTTATCTCCTGTCTCTATAGTGAGGTGGGCCTGCCACTGAGACTGGAGAATTACAATTCATTCCTCAGACGGATCTGATTTTCTTCTAGATCCCTATGGGTTTCCATGGGTGTGCATTTCCCATTCTAAAGAATAGAGTTTTTACTTATTTATGCCAATTTCAGAGGGGCTGCCTTTACTTTCTTCATGTTTCACATGTATCGGTGGACAGTCTGGTCCCAGGTAAATGGTGTTTCCTGTGCAATTCCAGCTTCTCAGCACCCTGTGAAGAAGGACTCTTTGGGGTGTCACTGAATTCACATCTGCTTCTTGATAGTTCTTCCTTTTCCGGGGATCGGTTTTTGGTTTTCCTTTTTTGCCCCCCCCCCCCCCCCCCCCCAGCATCTCATACGTCACTCAGTCTGTAGGAAGGCACTGCAAAAGCCTTAGCTGGAGATTTTACTGTTCTGCTCTAGAAAGGGGCTGTGACACCAGCATGAGTGATTTTAGGGTACAAATTAGCAGGTCCTGGAACTTATGGACTTTTAGGTTCATTTTTTAACATGAAAATATGAAATTTTAAATACAAAATTAGGTATAAAATGTAATTTAGAAAGGGCCTAGGTCAGTGAGGGGCCCGAAGCTTAGCTTCATGAAGTGCAGAGAAACTTGGCTGCTGGCAAAGGTTCTGCACAGGTGGGGTTGGGCTTGGGCTCCAGAGGACGCAGGATTATGGATCATGGACCCTCACAAAGACGACTTAAAGGTTCTTGTGCCTAAACTTAAAAGCCTCTAATTGATTTTACTTACACAGATAATTCATGAACATGCTCTCATACCTATAAATGAAGAAACAATACAGAAGAGCATAGAGCAAAAAGGGAAATACTTCCTCTAATTATGATCACTCGACCTGCTTTCTCCCATCAACAATCCCTGTGAACAATTCAGAGTGTCTCTCGCAGGCATTTTTCTTAACCTCTAAATAGATATATGTACATTTACCTCATTATTTTTAAATGATACATAGTAATCTATAATATGACTGCTCAAAGTTTATTTGAACAATCACTTATTGATAAGTATTCAGGTTTATTTCAGTTGGTTGCTTTTACATGGTGGCAGTTACCATTATTTTACCTACATTTGGGCATATGGGAATATTTTTGTGACATAGACAACTGGGAATTTCTCACTAGGTAAAAAAGTGTGAAGATTAAAATTTTGATAGATTTAATGTTGTCCTTTGAAAAGACTACCACAATTTACACTCCTATCAATAATATAATAGTACATCTTTTATATGTTCTTATCAATATAACTTTTCAGCAATATATAATGGGTAAAATATATTTTTGAGATTTTTGAATTTTTTTTGATATGGATGTGCTTCAGTGCTAATAAAGTTTGACATCTTTTTTATTTTTATTTTATTTTTTATTTTTTAATTTTTTTTGAGACAGAGTCTCGCTCTGTCGCCCAGGCTGGAGTGCTGTGGTGTGACCTCGGCTCACTGCAAGCTCCGCCTCCCAGGTTCACGCCATTCTCTTACTTCAGCCTTCTGAGTAGCTGGGACTACAGGCGCCCGCCACTATGCCCGGCTAATTTTTTGTGTATTTTTAGTAGAGACGGGGTTTCACCTTGTTAGCCAGGATGGTCTCGATCTCCTGATATCGTGATCTGCCCACCTCGGCCTCCCAAAGTGCTGGGATTACAGGCGTGAGCCACCACGCCCGGCCGATATCTTTGTTATATGTTTACTGTTCATTTTTTTTTTTTCTCTGTGAATTAACTGCTCATATTCGTTCCTTTATTTTCTTTGGAATTGCTTGTCCTTTTGAATGTGTAGGTGCTCTTCCGCACTGCGGATGTTATCTGTGCTGCGTATCCTTTCTACCTTTCTGCAAGTTAGCTTTAAACTTTGTTTATGATGCCTTTGGTCATAACATTTTTATATTTATGTGACCAAGTTTGTCAATCTTTTTCTTATTTCATCTGTGATTTTTTTTTTTTTTTTTTTTTTTTGCTGGTAAAGAGGGAGTAACACTTATGAAGCACTTTTCCATCCCTAGATTTAAAAAATGCTTCTTATATATTTATTTTAATAATTTTATAATTAAAATATTTATGAATCCATTTAAAATTTATTTTTAAATATTTTAAAATTATAATTTAAAATATTTACAATAATATTTTATACTTTATAATGTTTATATATTGTATAATATTTATTACAATTTAAATTAGTTTAAAAATGATTTCCAAGTCTTTCTATCATTTTTTTGAAAGGTTGATATTTGTTCAGTGATTAGAAACATCTACTGTTCTGGTTTTCTGTTGCTGCAGAACATACGCCTTTAGACTTGGTGGCATGGAACAATCACAACTTGATTCTGCTTATGAACTCCGAAGTCTGGGAATTTAGGCAGAATGGGGATGGTCTGGCTCTGCTCCACCATGTCCGGGGCCTCAGCTGGGAACACTTGAGTGACTGGGGTGGTGTGAACAGTGGGGGACTGGGATCATCTAAGGGCTTTTCACTGACATGTTTGGGTACCTGGCCTTGGATGACTCAAAAGTTGGGCTCAGCTGGGAATAGTCCTTGGAGCGCTTAACTTGGCCTCTGCATGGCTTGGGCTTCCTTACAGTATGGAGGCCTCAGGGTGGTCTGAATTGTTCATGAAAGCTTGGGACACCAGGAGCCAGTGTTGCAACAGAACAGGGAAGAACCTGGATGGCCTTTTGTGACCTCACCTTGGAAGTCAAACATGTCACTTCCATTGGTGGACGGTCACATGTCCACCCAGATTCAAACAGAGGGCACATAAACCCCGCTTCTCAATGGGAGAAATGTCAAATAATTTGTGGACATGTTTTAAAGCTACTTCAGCCTCCCTTATCATATATTAAATTTCCATTTAAAATGGATCTGTTTGTAGACTCTAACATATCCCAGTGGTCTATTTGTTTAAGCCCACTCCAACATCACCTGCCATCCTACAGACTTTTCTTCTTAGCTATGACAATATTTAAAAATTTCTAAAATAAACCTTTGGTTAGAAAGTAATATTACCTGTAAGCAATGATTCTTTTTTATGTGTCCATTGGGAGTTCATGGAGTTTCTAGGGTGGATACACATGATATTATGTGCTGACATCTTGTAATTATATCTCTACTTCTTAGAGGAGAATTTCAGCGCCTGTTGAGTTCATCTACCTTACTCCTGACCATTTTATAGGGCAAAGAAGCCCATGCAAAGACATTAAGTGGTTTGGCCATGGTCCCCAGCATGTTGGAGGCAGGGCTGGCTCCGGAACCCAGGTCTTCTGAGCGCAGCATGGTGCCCCCCCGTCAGTCAGCCTGGATTCTTCACACCCCAGTCTTCGTTGGTTACATTTTGCTCACTAATGATGGTTGCCTGTGGCCATTGACAAGGGCTTTGGTTACCTCTGTGTATGATGCTGACAATAAACCATGGAGCAAATGCGCCTCCTGCACGGTGAGACAGCCCCCAGGTAGAAGCAGCATCTTGGCAGGTGCTCCACACTGCATGGTTACTTCAACCTTCATGCACTGAGCACTGCACCAACTGCCAGACGAATGTATTGGCCATTCTCATAATTTCTACACTAGATGCTGGGTTTGGGATTTAGAGGTCAGCTGTGGAGTAGGCTGACATCTTACCAATGCCCTTAGAAAATGCAGTTCAAATTAATTGTCATTCCCTGGGCTACCAGGAGCTGCTTGTAGGGAATATCTCCCTGGAATCTCTTTTCTGCTTTGTCCTGACATTGAAGACCCTCAGAAGTTTCTGTAAGAGGCTGGCCTTTTAGTGCTGAGAGGGACTTCTCTAACCTAAACTTGGTTAACCAGACTTGGGTCATGGCAGACATTTTTTTTGAAAATAAATGAAGTAAGCCTGTGACTTCAGGAAAAATAACTGATAGTATCTGTTGCCATACAATGAGAGCTTTCGTGTGAAAATTAGAATTTTAGAAAACTTGTATCCATCGCTGTGAGCTTGATAGCTTCCTAACACCTCCTGACTTTTCTGATGGGATTCACGGTCATATTAATGTACTGGCTGTGTAATGAAATGTGTTGACATTTGATAGATCTGCAAACGTCAGTGAATCAACATTTGCCAAATGACCAATACGTTTATTGCAAAATCATGAGTGGGTAAACAAATGATCTATTCAAAGTGCAGGATAGCTAATAGATTTTAATATAGTCATGTAAAAAAATAGGTGAGATGGGTTCTCATCCGCCAGTGCTGTGAACCTATGAGAAACTATCATGCTTTGAATTTTGGTATAGTATTGACGAGGAATGGCCACACTTGGCTGAAAAGTTTATTACAAAAGTGCCCCTCTTTTCTAGCTACATATTTGTTTCAGGCTGAACTTTCTTCACATGCCTTAACTAAAGCAATCTAATGGCCCAGGCTGAGGGCAGAAGCAGATCTGACAACCCGGCTGTTTTCTAAGTCGGACACCCAGGAGCTTCGAACAGGCATAAATTATCGCCATTCTTCTCACTGATATTTTTGTTCTGAAAAATATAGTGGCTGGGGCACTGTGGCTCACGCCTGTAATCCCAGCACTTTGGGAGGCCGAGGCAGACGGATCACTTGAGGTCAGTAGTATGAGACCAGCCTGGCCAACATGATGAAACCCCATCTCTACTAAAAACACAAAAATTAGCTGGGCATGGTTGTGGGCGCCTGTAACCCCAGCTACTGGAGAGGCTGAGGCAGGAGAATCACTTGAAACCAGGAGGCAGAGGTTCCAATGAGCTGACATTGCGGCACTGCCACTCCAGCCTGGGCGACAGAGCAAGACTGTGTCTCAAAAAGGAAAGAAAGAAAGGAAGAAAGGAAGAAAGAAAGAAAGAAAGAAAGAAAATATCGTTATTTTTCTTAAAATATGAATTTTACGTTTACATGTCATGAATTTATTATTGCTATTTTTGACACAAGTTGATACACATTTTACAATTTTCTCAGCTTTAATTTGTAATACAGCAAATGCCATCAAATCTAAACTCTCATGAACAAAAGCTCTTGAGGATGCTGAATAATTTTTCAGAGGGCAAAGTGGTCCTGAGGCCAAAAAGTCTGAGAGAGGCTGCTTTTCAGAAAGCCCTACCTTAGTTTAAACAGTTAAGAGACCTCTGCACAGGCACCTGGTTGGTGAGGCCTGTGCCAGGTGCAAGGGCGGCCCCCCAGTTATTACCTGTGAGCTTTCACTAGGTCTGACTTCTGCCTTTTAGGCAAATGACCTGGATCCTGTGGGGCATGACTCAGAGACCACTGGGCATGTCTCCTGTTCGTCATGCTATTTAAAAACAAATGAAATGTGGGTACCAGCGTGTATTTCTGGACAATGTGTGAAAAGAGAGCAGCAGAATAGAAAGTTCAGTGGTAACTGTGCGTGAGTAATGTGGGTGTCCTCTAACGGGGACCAGGAAAAGGGAAGCTTGTCAGGAAGACGGGGTGTACTCTGATGTCAGGAGGTCTTGTGTGAGGCGCCTCCTGATGTCAGGAGGTCTTGTGTGAGGCTGCTGAGGCGCCCCCAGATCTGCTTCACATCCGCTTCTCACATCTGCATCTGAGGCCCCGCCGTCTCATCCCCGAGCGTGGAAAAGGGGGACTCGGCTGCACCCTCCCTGTGCTCGCCGCATTATTCTCTGCGCCCTCCAAGCTTGTGCTGCTGAGTTTATAGTCCGGGATTGTGGGTGGAAAGATAGCTTTGTATTTCTGAATGTTAAGAAAACAGAGTAAAGCCACTTCAGCGTTTTTTGTTTGTTTGCTTTTTGTTTTTTCTGGGAAGGTATATCCATGGACAATTTTCACCTTTGTCTTTCCTGGGATTACGTGTATATGCCCTCTGTCTCCCCCTGTTCTGGATTCAGAGATGAACTGGACTTCTCAAGAAAGTGCTCAAAGTCTCGTTGGGAACTAGATAGAAAAAATGGAAAACTACACAGGGGTCTGAGGGGATACGCTGAGTCATCTCCCAGAAGGGAGTGCAGTGGGTGTCTAGAGAGGGCTGTCCCTGACGGTGGTGTGGGGGGTAGTGAGAAGGAGATTTGGGGGAGGGAGAAAGTGGTGGCATGGGGCTGCACAGAAGCAGGTGTTCAGAGGGAAGGGAATGGAGAACTGCTCGCCAGGAGAGCTGGAAGGCTAAGTCCAGGTGACCCAGACGGAGTCACCAGGTAGTGAAGACAAGGGCAGGGTGCAGCTATGGGGAGGCAAACCCAGACGATTTTCTGAGCAGTTGGCTTGCGGTCATGAGTGTTTCGATTTCACTGATCCTGCTGAACACACACTGCCTCTTGCCAAGTCCAGCCTCGAAGAGTTGGAGTCATCTGGAAACATTCATAATGAAGGGAGGGCATGAACTTGACCTTGAAGGGCCACCAGGATTTGGGTAAGAAGAATGGGAAAAGCATCTGAGGGTTAGGAAAGGGGTAGATGAAGGCTTAGAAGGAGGAAGGTGCCAGGCATGTGGACCAGGGGACTGGAGCCAGGGGGTGGTGTGGGGAGTGGGCCGGGCTGCGAAACCGAAGGCCCTGCAGGCCAGACTCAAGCGTGGGCCTTGCCTTTTGGCTGTGGGAGCCACGGATGGTCTTTGAATAGCAGTTAGGACTGTCTGACGGGGCCCTTATCATGGCACCTGAGAGTGACTGAAGGGGAAACGGAAATGCCAAAACCATTAGGGTTTTTCTTCACTGTGGGCAGTCGGGGAGAAAAGGAGAGATGAAAAAAATCACCGCTTTAGAGGAATTGGGGACTGACTGGAATCGTATGGCGAAGGAGCGGAGGAGTGAGGGATAGTGCCAAGTTTTCGGCCTGACACCAGCGAAATACAAATACGCTTGTGTTTCTTTACATAGCTGAGCGCGCAGATGATCTTTAAGACGTGCTCGTCTGATTTGGCACTTGGATTCTGGGAGGAACAGGAGGAAGAGCTCTCTCAGACTGGGAATCAAGTTTTAGCTCCCCTTGGGCTATCATTGTTACCTAAGAAACACAATCAGGCCGGTTGAAGAATCAAACTAAGGACAGAGAAGTCTGTGACCCGGCTCCTCTGCGGGCCTGCATGGCCGGCGGCCTCTAGGACCGCCTGGTGACCCCTGCTGCTGCTGTCATGGCCTCTCATCGTGCCCACCCCTGGAGCGTGGGCTGGATCTTGGGACTCGCTTCTCATGGAGAGACCACAGGCTACAGCAAAGGTGACAAGATGCCGCTTCCGTGATGAGGCTGAATGTCTTGCTCACTGTCACTCACGCCTTTGCTTGGCCACTCACCCTGAAGGAAGTCACTGGCCTCAGGACAGGCCCCCATGTAAGGAATCGAGGTCTCCAGCCAACAGCCATGTGAGTGAACTTGGAACCAAATCCTACCCCAAGCAGGCCCCGAGATGAGCACAGGCTACCAGCTTGATTGCAGCTTGTGAGAGGCCCAGAGCCAGAGGGACCAGCTGGCCACTCCCAGGTCCCCAACCCACAGGGACTGTGACATAATCTACATGGGTTGCGTGAGGCTGCTGAACTTGGGGAAATTTGTTGCACAGCTGTAGATAGCCGACACACCCAAACCCTCCTGGTGGTGTTCAAGAGCACTGGCCCTCAAGCCAGACGCTTGTGTGCAAATCCCGGCTCTGCCATTTACAAGCTGCACAACCTTAAGTAATTTAGTTGATTCTATGTGCCTCAGTCCCTTCACCTGTAAAATGGGAATAAAAATAACGCCTGTGTCATGGGATGACTGTGAGGATTAAATGAGATAGCCCCTACATTGCTTGGCATCGTGTTAGCACTCAGTCAGTATCAGCTCCTATTACCACGATTACTATTGTCTACCCTTGAAGGCCAGCTGAACGCCCATCCCGCCTACAGCTTCTCCTTGCTGCCCCAGTGCATGCTGGCCTCTCCTTGGCACTGCACACTCTGATTCTCCATTAAAAACTCTTGAATTTGTTCTCTGAGGGTCTCAGATGTGTAACCTCTTCTCTTCTCAACTGTGTTAGTCCATTTGGCATTGCTGTAAGGGAAGAACTGATGCTGGGTAATTTATAAAGAAAAGAGGTGTGTTTGGTTCGCCATTCTGCTGGCTGTACAGGCATGGAACCGGCATATCTGCTTTAGGCAAGAGAAGCTGCCACTCATGGCAGAAGGTGAAGGGGAGCAGGTGCTCCCCTGGTGAGACAGGGAACAAGAGAGCGGGGAAGACCCCAGACTCTAACCAGCAGATTTTGTGGTAACTCATTACCACTGGAAAGGTACCAAGCCATTCATGAGGGCTCCCATGACACAATCACCCCCCTCCAGGCCCCACCTCCAGCACTGGGGATCACATTTCAACATGAGATTTGGAGGGAACACACATCCAAACCATATCACCAGCTCTGAAGGGTCTCTGGGAAGACTCGGCAGAGTGCTTGGTGCAGAATGAGAGGGTGGAGTGAAAGTGGACAGACACTGAGAGTGACATCATTAGCTGTGAGCCTGCGGAGGCCAGGGCCAGGTGGTGATACTGGTTGCTGCTTGTGAGGTCCTAGACTGTCCAGGCACAGAACAAGTGCAGAGCCATCTTGTTAATCTGGATGAAGTGAACAGAAATGACACACTCAGAGGCCTCGAGAAAATGCACAAGGCCATGAAGGGGACTTGAAGACTGGTTCTACGGAGGTTCCCTTAATGCAAAGTGAGTGCTTGGTAAATGTTTGTTGCATAAAGGTTTGTTGAATGGAGCCAGATGTTGATTCTTGCCAGTTTGGTGAAGGTCCCCTGAAGTGGTTTGAGTTTGGATGATGGGAAAAGAGACTGATCACTGTGAAAGGAAGAGGAAAGCTGAAAGTCACAGGAAAGGGTTTTAAGCAGGAGCCCGAGCTCGGTGCTGGTACCTCGGGCCACACGCACCCTCCCCGCAGCTGTGCCCGCCCTGTGCTGATGGCCTGGCACACGATTCCGGGTTTGTATTTTCTATGGCAGCCAGCTCCCTGGGTGGGCCTACGTAGAAGGTTGGCAGAAGGTAGGGCGAGCTAAGGTCCTGACCATCAAAGAGAGAAACCAGCAGCACCTGCCCCTGTCTGTGTGGCCCAGGGAGAGTCTATTTGATCACCTGTGCCTGAACTGCTGCAATTCAGGTGAGATAAGGGAGGTGCTGGCTTTGGGTCCTGCCTGATTGAGCTCTGGGCAGATGCCAGGATCCCACCGCAGGGGGCCGAGGACCACTGCTTACAGGCATGATGGCTTCCTGGACCCCCAAAGGCGAAATCCTTGCAGCACCCGCAAAGGCAATCAGAGCAGCCACGAGGAAGCCTGCGGGTAGGAGCTGCCCATTCGTACATTCAACACGCCTTTTCTGAGTGTCCACTTTGTGCTGGTACCTTAAAGCACTGGGCTTGAGCAAACCCAGACGTAGCTCCTGTCCCTGCGGCTCTTTGCACCTAGCGGGGCAGGGCTCCCTGGGGCGGTCCAGCCTCCTGGGGCTGTGGGAAGGCCTGAGTGCCTTTGAGGCTTGTCAACGCCTGAGAGAGCCATTGGCATTGAGTGGGTGGGGGCTGGGGACCCTCCTGCTATTCACAGACAGCACCTCACGGTGAAGCATTCCACCGCTGGAAATGCCAGTCAGTTACACCTTCGGGGATGAAGAGTCTCGTGGGAGAGGTAAGCATTAGTTAATTAGCCACACAAACAAGTGAACGGTTACCAGCCCTGTGAACTGCTGTGAAGACTGCTCAGAGGGGGAATAGACAGGGCCAGGGCGCTCGGAGGGGGAATAGACAGGGCCCAGGATGCTCGGAGGGGGAATAGACAGGGCCGGGGCGTTCGGGGGGGGAATAGACAGGGCCGGGGCGCTCAGAGCGGGAGCAGACAGGGCTGGGGCGCTCAGAGGGGGAATAGACAGGGCCAGGGCGCTCGGACGGGGGAGCAGTGCAGCACCATCTAGGCGGGGAGGGGACATGGAGGAAGGAGGAGGGCTTCGTCGGGGAAGTCATGAGTGGCCAAACTGGGAACCACTGGGTTGAAGGGGTGGGGTGGGGGTGAGGATAAGATGAAGATTGTTCCAGGCAGAGACAATGACATCCCCTAAACCCTGGGAGGGAGGATGTGGCCCATATGAGGACTGCAGACAGCCAGGGGGATGGTGGGAGAGGAATCGGGAGAGACAGGCCAAGGCGAGGCACATAGGCCCTGAGGAGCTGCACCGGGGTCCTGGTCCCCAGGAGTTTTTGGCACATGGGTGACCTGACCACATCTCAGACTTGGGACGATCGCCCTGGAAGGATGTGGAAGACAGATGAGAGGGCAAGTGTGGGGTTGGAGGGCCCAGCCCAAGGGTCACGGCCCTGGCACCCAGAGAGATGGCTCTTGCTTGGATGGGGTTGGGGAGGGGGGCACAAGGATGATGACAGAAGACAAAAAGGGAGGGCTGTGCAGGCCTGGAGCGGGAGGTGGGACTTGGGGTGGGGTGGACCTGGGGGCAACAGAGAGGAATGTGGGAAGATGAGTGGCGGACAGTGGTGTTATGACCATGGGCCAGGGAGCGGGTGGTGAACACGGTTTCGGGCATGGAGAGCCTGGAGACCCCTGAGGCATCGTGTGTGTGTGAGGGCGCGGTGTGGAATAGACCTCTCGTTGTGAAGCTGTCCAGGGGCCAGAGGTGAGGTCAGGGCTGGAGGTACCACTGGGAGAGGCTGATGCAGACAGCAGTAGAGGCTGCTGGAGTCGGGGACCAGCCTAGGGAGGGAGTTCATCAGGAGAAGACGCAGCTCCCCCTATGACTTGAGGCACCCCAGTTTTCACAGCCAGGTAGAGGACTCTGGCCCAGTCAAAGAGACAGAAAGAATGGACAGAGGGGAGGAGAGGGGATGGACCTGTCACAGACACTGGGAACACGCTTGTTTCTAAAGTTGCTTGTGCCGTAGGGCTTAGGGCTGCTGGGATGTAGAGTCTGAGGATGACAGAAATGTCTCTCAGATTTAGAAGATGGGGTTGTTGGTGACACTGGCAAGAGCCGCCTTGGAGGAGTGGTGAAGCAGAGGCCGCTTGGCAGCGTGGGGTGAGTGGGTGGAGGGGAGGAAGTGGGGGCAGCCTAGAAACCCTTAGAAGATGCGTGTGAGGGAAGAGAGGTGAAGGAGTAGCTGGGGAGGCTGCGGGGTTGAGAAATTTAATTTCGGGAGGGAGAGGCTTCAGCATTCTCCTGGCAGATGTGTTGTCCCTCAGTTCCATCCGTTACAAAGAACAGCTCGTGACTGCAGGTCATTACTGCAAAATAGACACCCATGTGAAAGGGCAGGTGCTATTATCATCTTCGCTTTACATACGAGGCCCAAAGTGGTTATGCAACTTGCCCAAGGCCACACAGCTGGTAACTAGAGCCGGGATGAATCAGACAGTTTTCCTGAGCCTAACTCAAGGGTCCAGGTCTTAACGCCTTGACTCTTTTGCTCTGCCGCCTTTCAGTTGAGCCTGGGCCATTGTCACGTGTCTGTGTCCCTGATGGACGCGAGCCTGTGTGGGAAGGGTGGTCATATTACTGCGTATTCGCCAGCCCTGTGCTGGGTGTTGGAGCTCATGGCAGCCCATTTGTGGTCTCTTCCCAACGCCACATGTGGGCATGAAACTGGCTTCAGCGGGAGTGTTTATACCGCCGGAATTGGTACCCACTACGGATCAGAGCTATTTTTAATCCCCTCCCCAGGCCCCAGTGGAGCTGGTTGTTCGACATTTAGCAGCACACCACACGCTTGTCCGCACAGAACACCAAGGTAGGCTCAGTGGAAACCCTCCACCTCTGACAAACCTTTTGCCTTGGGTGAGCAACGGAGGGCCCGTGGCTCCCTCAGAGCTCCCTCACCCTGCCCTGTAGTTGGGAGGGTCTCCACCCATCAGAGGCCACGGCGACCTGGGCTCCGATTTGCTGAGCCCCGGCAGGGCAGGCGGCAGGAGGGTGGGAAGGTGGCCTGCCATGCCTGGGAGCCCTGGTTGCTGGGCCGGACGGGGCGAGCCTCCCCACCTGCTGTCCCTGCCCCGGCTTCCCTCCTGTCACCCTCATCCCTCCACATCAACACAGCAGCAGCAAGAGGTGACGCTCCAGACCCCGACTTTCAGAGCAATCACCTCTACATGTCAAAGTGCAGCACGGTTTAAAGAAAGATGAAGCAATGTATTAAAAAGGGAAGAGGGGCCAAGAGCTCTCTCTGGCCTAAGGGAGAACCCAGGCAGGGCCGTGGGCTCCCTTCACAGAGCACCTCCGGGTGCTGGGCTTCGACCTAGAGAAGGCGGGGCTTCTGTCCATTTTACAGATAAGGAAACTGAGGCACAGAAAGAGGAAGTGACCTGCCCCAGGACACACATCGGTGAAGGGTGGACTCCAGAGGCTCCAGGTCTCACTCTTACGTTCCTGTAGGGCCCGGGGAAAGAGAGAGATTGACTCTGAACCAAAAGTTGTTTCTGCCACCCTTTAGGTAGCCATATCTTCCCAACTTCCAGGATGAAGAAAGGCTTTTCCTGGACTAACTGAGAGGCTGGCAGGGTGGTGGATGGCCGGTGTTGTGGCGTCTCAGTTTCCCAGCCGGCTCCCATGCAGCAACCGGGGGGTTCTGTGGCTCCATTGTCATCTTCTTCGTCGTGCAGGGCCTGCTTGGGGCCGTGTCTGCCATCTGCCTGGTCTAGGCCAGGCACAAAGCGAATGCTGAGGCATCTCCTCTCTGCCTCCTGGGCTCAGTCGCTGTGGCTGGTGTCTGGGCCCCTTGTCCCAACCTCCAGCCTGCAGTGCCCACTCCCACGTGAAAGACTGGCTCGTACATTTCCCCATTCAGCTGATGGTGAGTGCAGTGCTATTTTAAGCCCACATGGAAGTACTTTTTTTTTTTTATAAGGACCATCTGCTACCGGCCCCAGCCCAGATGATACAGTTAGAGCCTACCCACAGCATCCTCCCCGCCTTCAGACAGTTCCAGGAACAGGGGTGAGTCACGCCCAGCTGAACTCCATCTCGCTCACCCGAGAGCTGGACCGGGCGCCAGCAGAGGGGGCCACGCACGCTCCGTGGAGCAGGTGCACTCTGCCACCTCCCAGAGATGGGCAGGAGACCCTCACCCTCTGCCCCAGCTGTGCCCTGCACCCTCTGAGGGACCAAGGCCCGGGTCACAAATTCAATAGCAGATGCTGCAGCTTCTTGTCACAGTAGCTTGTCCCAGAGCAGGCCACACGGAAGCCACCCTTCCCTGGCTGTCCCTGGAAGCACCTTGGGTCTGCCTTGGTGCAGAGAGGGTGGGTGCCCCTTGCTGGGCTGCTTGAGGTGGTGTCCTGGGTGGACATCCAGCTTGGGCCACTGGGAAGATGCGATTAAACACTGACCACCCCATTTTCTTTCTGGGCGAAGGATCAGGGCCCAGGCAAGGCTCCTCAGCTGTGCTCACCCCCTGTCTCCCTCTGACCCCTTCTCTCCTCTTCCCATCTCAGCACCTAGTGGCTTGCTGTGAGCAGAGGTCGTCAGGGCAGAGACCTCAGTCAGGCTTTGAATCCGGGCTCTGCCCCTCATAGGTGGTGGAACCCAGGGCCTATTTAATCCTGAGCCTCCGTTTGCACATCTGTAAAATGGGGATAGTCTAAGCTGCCTCCTAGGGCATGTGAACAGGAATGGGACGATGCATGGAAGGATCCGGCATGCCACCTGGCTGCTACTTTCTCATCACTAGGGATTCCAAAGGGCCTGTCCTTGGCATTGGCTGAAACGCAGTGGGAATGTTGAAAGCGCTGGACCTGTAACTCCATAGAGAAGCGCTTCCCCACCTCAACACCAGCACTGTTCTCAATGTGCGGTGGCCTCTCCCTGCCTGAGAGCTGGTCATTTGGCAGCTGGTCATTTTGGAGCCTGGTGAGGCAGTGCATGGCCAGCAGGCATTTGACCCCAACAGTGCAGGCTCTGCCAGCCGTGATTCCATCATCCCTAGACTAGCAGAACCACTACTTTCGCAGGAATCTCAAAGGCCAGTGCTTTTGGGGGTGCTTCTCCACCACTCCTGACTGCTTCTTTCCCTTCAGGGGCCATGGCTGCTGCCTGCTGCAGGGTCACTGCGTGATGCGAGCATCGCAGCATCTCAGGTGCGTGCACCCTTAGATGACCCTGAGGTGCCCGGGAGCAGGCGAGGGCCGAGTCCTAACAGCTCCACTTCCTGTCCCCGAGTCTATCTGCCGCTGCTCTGTAGAGTCCTACAGTTTATCTGTGGTCAGTTTTCTTACCCATTTCCTGCCAGCTGCTACTGGTTTTTTAGTCAGCTCTGACAGCTACGGTAATTGGGAAAGGACGCAGACTGCTGGGGCCGGGTGATTCACCAGCTCTGGCCAGCGGGGACAAGGAGCACAGATGGAGGCACCCCGTCAGTCCCCCTGGGCCTGGTCCCCCAGGCCTCAGTGAGTGAGACACAGAAAAGACCCAGGGGCACACTCATTGTGAACCGAAAGCTGATCTCTGTGTGCACACGCGCGTGCATGCGACATAAGGGAATTTTCTTTTGAATGCGCCAAAGCCAATATAAATGGTTTCGTGTTTTGAGAAGTCAGAACATAACTCCAGGCTGAGTGCGGCCCCTCTCCCGGGGAGCCCCACGTTTTCTCTGAGGTGTAACTGCGGTGTGCCTCAGATCTGTGCCTCAGATCAGGATATTGGAGTCACATTTAACATTTTATTTCATGGCATTTCCAAAAATGAAGGGAAAACCCCCATTGCAGCAAATGACTCCTCCAAATAGAAAACTTTGACTGTGTCTGTTTTGTAAATGCTGTGGAAGGGAGTTTTGGAGTTGCCTCACTGTCAGTCATCGCCCAGCCAGGTGCCTTTCGTTGCTGAGTGTTGCACTCAAGGGTGGCCTCCTGGCTGCAGAGCAGTGCCCCTCAGAGGCGGGGGCAGGACCAGCCACGCAGCCTCACCTCTGGAGCCAGCGCCTCTGAGTTTTACCTGACTCTCTGGGTGGCCCTGTCGCCTACTCTAGTGTGAGAAGCACCACTCTAGACTTTACTGGAAGATAATATTAATTTTATTGATAACAGTAGGTTGTGGAGCATGAAAATGATCCTCCAATGCAGAATGAAATGACACGCTCCACACAGATTTACTGCCTTCCTTGTGGGCACCAGGCTCTGTGCCGGGCACAGCAAGGGGCCAGCTGGCCTCCAGAGCACAGGGCTCTGTCTCCAGGGGTCCCAGTCTGGAGAAGGTGGATAAAGCAAACAAGGAAGCCTCCTAATAAGAAGTTCCCTAATCAGATGTGGGCTTTGCTGCCAGGAGCACCCAGGGGGGCTGGCCTGGGGCCCAGGGAGGTGAGCAGGAGGGGCTCACTGGAGTAGTAGGTGAGACACAAACAGTATCATCCATGGGTAGGAATTAGAAGAGGGGGAGGGAGAGAGTTAGGAGATGGTCATGGAGTTTGGGGGTGCTAATAATGGCCTTGGTGGGTTTGGGGTCATCCCCGCTCTGACACTATACAGCACAGTCAGCTCGAACCAGTCCCTGACCTCTCTAAGGATCAGTTTTCTCATCCATGCAATGGGTCTGATGATAGTCCCTTATATGACTGTTGTGAAACTTAAATGAGAGAATAATGCGAAGGGCTTAGTACAGCCCTCACTAAGCTCAGTAAGGAGGGTGACTGCATCCGAGGGCAGAGGGAGCCGCTGAGGGTGTTTCAGCTGGTGAGCGATGGGAGCAGATTTTTTTTCTTGAATAATTCCTGGAAATACTTTGATCATTTAGGCCAGTAGAGACTCTTGGTTGAGCGTGAGATGCATGAACCATTAAGATTGCAGGATATAATCATGTGCACATTTTAGAAAATACCTGAAATCCTAAAATGCATTTCCCTTTTCCCATCGCCGTAGTTTTGGATCCTAAAATCAACCAAAGGCAGAATCTGACCGCTTTCCAAAGCAATGATCCTTTAGATTGAGAACAAAATGGTGGAACAGCTCTTCATTTTTCCCGTCTCAAGAAGTCACAAGGCCCAGAATGCAAGAAAATCGTGGCTTTTGATGACCAGGCCTTGTCGGAATGGCTGAGAAGTTCCTCACCCCCAACCTGGTGCAGTGGCTGCATTTGGCTCTCATGGAGCAGGTCTCAGTGGAGCCAGGATTTGCTCTGTTCAAAGATAAAAACCACTGGAGAGGGAAGCAGCAGATCACACGGAGTGATCTCGATTCTATAGGGGCCTGCTCCGGGGTGTTTTGCACAAGGCTCCATGTTAAATAAGCCTCCATTCGAGCACAGCCTCAGGACAGCCATCCTTCATTCCTCCCAGTCATGCACCTTCCACTGCCTGGTTCTCTGAGCCCTTCCATCTAGTGGGAGAGACGCCTTCAACCAATCATTGCACACAGGTCTGGATGATGCCCAGCTGCAATCACTCCTCTAAAAGCAAGGAACTTGTTTCTGCAGAGTCAAACGGAGCTCACATGAGGTTCCTGGAGGCACTGAGGTTTCTTTCTAGTCTCCTGTTTTGCACAGACCTTTTTCTTACTGAGCAATTCACTATCTGCTGGCTTCGGAAGAGGTAGATTGGGTTTCAGGTGGGGTCACCGAGAAGCCGCCAGATGTCCGAATTTGGAGGCAACACAGGCCACCCAAGTGCCTGCACAGGAAAATGTATGCAGCTGCCATGCCACATCAAAGGCAGGTGGTCCAGGGTGATCCGGGTGCGATTCCTGGCACAGGCGCCAAAGTACTGTCATCCAAAGCATCTTCTACCTCTGTTTCCCCATCTCTAAAATGGGACTCCGTCTAACTTTTCTGGTTCTGCAAAAACTCCTGAGCAAACCACTTCACTAGCCAGGAACGCGGTATGCCTGCCATGCCTGGGGCGGGCAGGGCTTTCCAATTTCCTTCCCAAGGTTTTCTGAGAGTTCATCTGACAATGTCTGTAAATGTCCCTCCATTCTCTTTCATAGAGGAAATGCTCACATTAGAAGAAAATCTCTTATGACCAGAGCTCCCCACTTTCAAGGTAGAATTTTGCATGGCTCCCACAGCCCTGGCTGGTTTCTGCGCAGCCTCCCACGGTCTTTTTCTAACCCACAAGTTGTATTCTGCCACTGGTCTTGCCTAATTCCTGCTAAGAGCCCCTGCAGGAAGACACCAGGGCTCCTTCCGTCACCTGTGCTCCATTCCCCTTCTGAAAGGCATGTGGCAGCAGCACAGAGCAGCTTGAGGCTCCCCAGTGGGGCTGGGCTCTTCCTAAGTCCCAGAACCTCCCTCTGCATGCCCTTTCCTTTGATTGGCTCTGCAAACTCCTCTTCATCCTTCAGAACCCAGCTCTGTGATCAGCCCCTCTGGGAGGCCTTCCTCGACCCCCTTGTTACCCTGATGACAGATTCACTTCATCTACAGGCTCAGTGTCAGGGATGTGGGGAACCCTGAGGCCTGTTCCTGGTCATCCCACAGGCCAGCTGGAGTAGCTCTCTTGCTTTTGGGGAGCAGGGGCACATCCTCCTTGGTCCCGCTTCGTGGCCAGAATCCTGTCCATTGACCTCCCCAGCAAAGAAGTCCTGTTTCAGAAAACGCTGCATAAGGCAGGCTGACTGCAGGGAGGGCTGTCACAGAGCCTGGCAATTGTGGAGACACCGTTTCAGGCTGGAAGCAGAGTGCAGCTGACGAGAAGCGTCTCTGGGAAGGAGGGCTCAGCACAGCCCAACTGAACGCAATTACGAGGGTCCCCACTTGTGTGTATGGCAGCCAGGGTTGTTCTGCAGTGGGTAGGAGGGTATGGGGACGGGACGGTGGTCCTGGAGGCCCCAGGGAAGGATGGGAAGCCATCTGTCCCAAGGATCCTTCTGCCCTTGCTGCCACCTTCAGGAGGGAGCAGTGGCCGTGAGAAAGGAAGTGGAGACAGGGAGGGAGAGCCTGGCAGCCCGTCCTATTCCTGCCCCAGGCGACTGGCTTGTGACATTCAGATAGCTCCCTGGGTCTGGTTTTTCCTGTTACTGAAATTGCTGCTGCATGAAATTCTCTGGGCTAGGTCAGAAGTGGCAGCCGGGGAGTGTGCCCATGTGTGTAAAATCTCTCAGCTTAAAGAAACAGGAAATTCAGGACCCACTCGAACGCTGCAGCCCACGCCTTGTTTCCTAGAAAGGAAGGGGTCGATAACATGGGAGGCTGGGGCCCTGCGGTGAGGACCCGGATGACACAGGAGGCTGGGGTCCCCCAATGGGGTTGGGGATGACACAGGAGGCTGGAGTCTCCCAGTGGGGCTGGGGATGACACGGGAGGCTGGGGTCCTGCAGCGACGACAGGGATGACACGGGAGGCTGGGGTCCCCCTTTGGGGCTGGGGATGACCTGGGAGGCTGGTGTCCCCCATTGGGGTCGGGAATGACATGGGAGGCTGGTGTCCCCCACTGGGGTTGGGGATGAGACAGGAGGCGAGGTCCCTAGTGGGGTCAGGGGTGACATGGGAGGCTGGGATCCCCCAGTGGGGTCAGGGCTTTGGTCCAGAGAGGAATGGCCTTCCGGCCTCTGTCCTTGCCTGGGCCCAGGGCAGTCTCCTGACCCACAGGGTCTCTTTTCCTCTCTGCTCCAATAGAATGTGGCCAAGAGCTTGTGCCTGCTGGCCTGGGAGGGTCTGGGTAGAGGAGGACGAAGCTCTGCTTGGAGAAGCTCTGGATGCTGGGTGCTGCCTGGTCTGGACTTTGTCCTGAGCAATCCTGGGGAAAGGGTCCGAGTGAAGTGAGAGCGACTCCGCGAGGGAAGACAGGTTACAGCGAGATGAGAGGGGGCAGGGCTAGCCTTGGGGTCTGGATCTGGGAGGTTCCTGGGACTGGCAGTGGGGCAGCCATTTTCTTCATAGTCAAGGAAACCGAGGCCTTGAGAAGCTGGGTGCATGGCCCACTGTCCCAGGCTCTTAGCTGCTTGACACCTGCACCAGAATATAGGTCCCCGTACGTGGCCACTTTTCCAGTAGGTGGTCCAAGATGAACCCAGTCTGAATTCTAGGCCTGGGCACTTGGCCAACTCCCACATCCTCCTTTCCCTTAGGGAGAAGTGCAGTGGTCCTGGGGCCACTCCACACTGGGGCGTCTGGGCTGAAAGTCACCCCAGGAAGCACCTGTGGGCCTGGCTAATCAGGGCCTGATGAAGGACACAGACTTCTAATCCCCAAGGCCCTAGAATAACTGGCTCTGGCTTCCTGGATCCAGCTGAACAGATCTTGAGCTGGGGCTGTTTGGGAGATCTCGGTTTCTGTCTGCACCTCCTCGTCTGTTCAAAGGAGCAGTGGTTTGGGTGTCCCACCAAGAAGCCACTTTCCCACAAGGAAAGGAAGAGCCCTGGGGCAGCAAGGTGGGCCTGGGTCACTCCACTCAGCCTAAGGCCATCTCTGGAGCTCTTGGGCCCAGAAAGACCTGCCTCCAGCCTATCTTAGCCAGGATGTCCTGCAGAGCTCAGACCCTCGGAAGGCCCCCACGACCTCTGATGGGAGGGAGCACCCAGGCAGATTGTGGGGAGCCCGGAACAGCTCACATGGCACAAACTCTCCCTGCACTGATTCCCCTCAGCTTGTTCCACTTTCAAAAATAGCTAATGAGGAAATTAATTTTGTCACCCAGATGTATTCAGTAAAAACATGTCAGGGAAAGACAATTAACCTCTGTGCTGATAAATCCTTCCCAAATTAATGAAGTTAACATTTGTAGACATTGAGAGATTCATTTGGGGAGGGAGGCCCTAAATTACAGCTTCCTCCAGGCTAAGAAAGGGAGGTTGAGGGTGGAAAGAAAGGAGAGAGAGAGAGAAAGACATGGGGCAGGAGAGCAAAGACAGAAATGCACACGAGAGATACCATGGCGGGGCCAGGACAGGGAGAGAGGAGAGAGGGTGGGGACTGGCAGAGAGATACAGAGAAAGCAGGAGACTGAGGGAGAAGGGGCTGGGCTCAGTGGGAGCCTGGCCGGGGCCCTCCTGAGCATTTTCCATTGGTCCAGGCATTCACTTGCCGTTGCTTTTTGGGCAGGAGAAGACTCGACAACTTCAACCAGAGAATGAAAAGAGCTGAGGTGTTTTTAAGATGTAAAATTTTCGGTCCCCACTTGGCCTCATGTCTCTCTGTCTAAGGTCTCTGGATTCCTTTGTCCCCGGGAGCCCAGGCCCTGGGAGCTGACTTGCCAGCAGGAAAGGCTGGCTGGCTGGATTGGAGCTTCCTGAAAATATTCAGCCTGGGGTCCTGTGTTTCCCCAAGAGCCACTGAGTCCTGGCATCAGCAAGTTTAGCCTGTCACCCATGCAGGAGCTCCCTTTACTTCCTCCCCTTCCACCAAGTGCAGGCATGCCCCAGATGCAGCATCTTATGAGAGGTGAGTCTCTGCCTGAGTTGGATCCTTTGATCCAAGGTTAAGACTGGCCTGAAAAGACAGGAAAGCTTAGGCCACGTGGACAGCCAGGTCAGGGGGTGTTGGCAGGCTGGCAGTGATGTGGCAGGACCCAGTGTGGGAGGAAGGGACAGCCCAGCCCAGACTCATGTTCTCCCGACCCTCTGCAGGCTCAGCCCCATCTGAGAAGCCCCAGCTTAGAAAGCAAGTCCGACTCTGCTCCTGGAATGGAGATAAAAAAGAAAGCTTTCCAGGAGACCTCCAGTTTTGGCAATGTCAGGTCGAATGACTGAGGGGCCTCGTGACCTCCTGAGTTTCCATCACGTCCAAGACCGGCAGGAGTTGCCTGCAGAACTTCACTGCTGTACTTCTCTCCAGAGGGTGTGGTGTACCCATCAGACCCTAGCCAAAGGGGCTGCTTTGCTCTTGTCTGTTTAAAAATTATGCTTTTAATAATCTCTCCCAGGCGTGTGATATGCAAACAGGCCTGGAAGCAGTAATGATTTCAAATCCTGCCAAATGACCGATTCTGGGAAGTAGTTGTCAGGATGCGTGGGGGCTGGTATTGCTGTGTGGAACCCACCAACCAGGAGGCCAAGAGGAGATGGGAGAAGGACCCTGAGACACACAGGCTGTGCTTCTTTCTGGAAAATCCAGGGTCGATGACAGTGACTGGCAAACGGGAGAGGAGGGAGGGGAGGCCTGGTGCCCAGGGCCCCAAGACATAGCTGCAGTCTGGCCTGGGCCTCATTTTGGAAAACTTAGAGGGCTGGAGGAGGTGTCTGGGGGAAGAGTCAAGGGTGGGAGATGACTGAAGTCACGGAGGCCCTGCCTGGAAAGGAGAAAGCTGCCTGCTTTGTTTCTACACTTGAAAAAATGCCAGCCAAGTTAGCCTTACAAACACCGTGGGCACAGAAGGAAGAAAACAAGATATTGGGTATCTGGAGCTGGATTTTCCGATGACTGGGCACTTACTAATCTAATCTTCCCAGGCAGAGTGTCGAGCTTGCAGATTGCAGAGAGTGATACATGTTACCTATCTAGAGTTCAGTTAGGCCGTTGCTCTTCGCTGCGTGACAAACCTCCCCTACCCCCAAACCAGGAGCTAAAGGGAACATTAGTCCCGTTCTCTGGATGACAAGCTGGAGGACCAGGGCTTCCCCGGCCATTACACAGAGCAAGGTCTCAGATGATGTCTCAGGCCTGTGTGATGGTGTCATGATCTCCAGAAATGGAGAACAGAAGACGTGTGATGTTTTGCAGAGGACATCCAATGTGGGCGCGAAGGGATCTGCCCAGGGAGGAAGGATCTGGACTCATGGGGCCGCGGTGAGAGGGGTCAAGTGCCCTGCAGGGCCAGAGGCACTGGCTGGAGGGGCCTGCCCAGGTCCTGGCTGGTTTGGGCCTGTTCGTCTCGTGCCTTCCCTGGGCCTGGCACTGGGCTGGGATGTGGATCTTATTCTGTCTCTCCGAGGCAGCAGTGGGGCCGGTACTGCTGGGTGAGCACAAGCCCGGGGCTGCCACCGACTTCAACACCGAGCTCCCGGCCTCCCACTTGCCTCCCGCCCCCCGGGCCGCTTCCCCCAGAGATGAGTAAAAGACTGAAAAATTAGAACCAGGAGGGAAGTTTGGGGGAAGGTGAGGCTGCAGGCTGGTGGTGAAGTCTGCAAGCACAGGAGGATTACGGCTTTTTACACGAAGGGTGTTAGGTGGGTGGTTCTCTCTCCTCTGCTCTGGACAGAACACAGGAAGCTGGCTTGGATGGCAGCGCCGAGCCTTTGAGCTGGGGTAGGGAAGAGATCTTGCCAGCAAGAGGCTGATATGCAAATGAGTTACTAGTAAACTTCTGTGTGTAGAAGTCTCAGAGATGGGCTGGTGCTGCCTGGCAACCGCGACCACCTGCAGCAGAGTTCCAGGATGTCCGCAGGGACCACGGTGGGAGCCCCCCAGGCTGCCTGAGAATCCCCACCCGTCACTGAGTCAGTCCAAACCTTGGTGTCCCTATCTGTGTATTGACACAAACGTTTCTGCTCATGAGACTGCTGTGAGGATTGCAGAGATACTGTGTGTTTTCAGGTCGAAAGTGCCACACACATGCTACCCCCAGTGCACACACGTGCACACCCATGGACACTGGCAGATGGCGCTGGGTCCAGGTGAATCATGGAGTGTGCTGGGGTGTGCTCTGCTCCCCTCCTCAGCCCCCTGCCTCTCCCTGGACCTTCTCTAGTCAGAGCAGAGATCCCCTGGTGCTGAGTTCAGTTGCATGGAGCCAGGGGAGCCACAAGGGCCTGGCGCTCTACGCCTCCCTCCTGGGCTTTCTCCCCCAGGCCTGGGAGTGGAGGAGACACGGAAGCAGCCAGCGGGTGGATCCAGGCAGAGGTGAGCATAACCAGCAAAGCAGCAGTCGCAGGCCAAGGGAGCAGCAGTTGCTCCTCCCCCTGCAGCAACTTACTGGGAGCTGGGCCTGTGGCACAACCAGGCCTGGACGTTCACCAGGAGTTTACCCAGAGGGTGGCTGGGGGCCCAGGACCTTTCTGGCTGCAGTGGCTCCAGGCCTGGGCCGCCCCTCACCCACTCAGCCTGGACCTAGGCCCTGCTGGCTTGGCCCCATCTCGGGACTGGCCTGGGCTGGGGTGGGGCTGTCCTCTGGCTCCTGTCTTTGCTGACCCTGCAGGCCAGCCCTTGCAGCCGTAAGGGGTTAATTAACAGTCACGCCGGGCAGAAGGGTGGTAACCAAAGGGGAAAAAGTGGGGAAGTGACAAAAGTTGAAGAAATCTCACAGGGCCCTCACAGCTGGGGGCTCTAGTTCCTGATTCTCTCGTTGAGATGGTGCCTGACGGCAGCCCTTGGCCTCTGCCTCCCCTTCCACCCCCGCCAGCGAGGGTGCAGGTTCCCCTCCCGATACATCCCCCAAACACCCCTGACTCAGCTCCTTCCACAGCCTGCAGATCCCGCAGCGGGTGGCCGCGGGGCTGGGAGTCTGGTCAGGGGTCAATTGCATTTCCTCGCTGGTCTGCCCTGGATGCTTCCTACTGAGAGGCCAAAAATCTGAGTCTCAGGGAGGTCAAGTGACTGGCGATGTGTCTGAGCTCATGGCCAGTGGTGTGGCTGGGATCCAACCCCTGCCTGCAGTGGGGCTACGCCGCCGAGTTCCTTACTCCTGAACTCTGCAGAAGAGTCTGGGGAATGGGCAAGAGGGTCCCAGCCAGGAAGACTGTGATGCGCACAGTGGAGCTTCAGTGCGCCCTGTCCTGTCTGTGGTGGGGACCGGTGAAGGACTGAACCTGACAAGGGACAGAAGTGCCTCCCCAGGAGGCCTCGTCCCTTTGAGCAGTCACTCGTGGACCCAAGAGGATGGGAAGCACCCGCAGCCCTCTCTCCAGGGAAGAAGCCCTGACTCCGGGGGAGAAGACCTCCCTTGGGCCTTCTCTTGGGTCTTCTTGCTGAGATTTGGACCCAAGGCTCATGCCCATTGGCCTGGGAGTGTCTCTCCTGGTTCTCCTGCCTGTCCTGTCCTGATGGCGCAGGACACGCATTTCTCCAGCTTGAGTGTGATCGCATCCGGGCTGAGTTTAAAAAGCCAAGTCCCATTTCTAGCTGGTAGTGTTGAGAAGGAAGCTACACGGGGTGGCAAGGAGATGGGTGGAAGAGGGGCGCCTGGCTCCTGTGGGAGGGCTGCTGTCCCGCTGTCCACCTCCCCTCCAGGTCAGCCCTGGGTCTCCCTCATCCTCCCGAGTATTCTCTCCATGAATAAGGGAGGTGATTCCAAGAGGCCTGTAGCGGGTCCTGGGACAGAGGCTTCGAGTTTAAACTTACCATGAATACATTTGGTTTTGTAATGAGAAAGCACAGCAGTAACGATGACGGTAGCAAAGTCACTCATTCAACATCGACTGCATGCCACAGCACACCCTAAGCTTGGACGCTCTGATGTAATCCTTCCCACAACTTTAACATCCCTGGTACTGATGAAGACGTTGGGATACAGAGAAATGTAATGAGTTTCCACGGCTGGAGAAAGGCAGAGCTGGGTTTAAACCTGGGACCTGGAGCCCCATGCTGGCCCTTTCTCTATATGGCTGCTTAAACGTGTAAGTGATCAGCTCTGTCCTTCAGGACAACACTTGGGGTTTGCCAAGGGTAAAGTAGGTTTACCATCTTAAAGCTCTGCTTTGTGCTAAGGCTAGAAAACCCGACTGTTCACCTCAGAGCTTACAGGTGAATAAATCACCATTTGCTGATTCATGCGGGGCCAGGGAGATGGTGGAGACACCCGCAGTTGAGGGGCTGTGTAAAAGAAAGGCTAACTCTAGCTCAATAAGTTTTTAGCCAAGTGACCTGGGGCAAAGTCCCTAAGCTCTCAGAGCTCCAGTTTCTTCACCTGTAAAATAGGTGTGATGACAGCTTCTGGCCAGATTTATGAGTTTACATGGCTGCCATGGCATGGTACCCCACTGAGTGACCTCAACAACAGAAATGTATTGTTCTGCAGCCCAAGAGTCCAAGATCAAGGTGCGGGCTTGGTTGGTTCCTTTTGGGCCTGCGAGGCAGACTGTCCCAGGTCTGCCCCCAGCTCCTGGTGTTTTGCTGGTCATCTCTGGTGTTTCTTGGCTTGAAGAACATCACTCTGATTTCTGCCCATGTGGCTGTGCTCCTGGGGGATAAGACAGAGGGTCACAAAGTGGCCTGTGCTAGGCCGAAATATTGGCTCCGTTGAGACAGAGCTGTGTCCTGTGTGCTCAAGCACCATCTATATTCCATACCTCTGGGGAAAGGTGGGGAAAGAGATGGATGAACTCTGGTTTCTCTCTTTAGTTGACCCTAGGGTAAGGGTCATACCCTCTGTTTGGGCCAGATTGGGCTGCTGGGTTGGGAGTCAGCCCTAAGAGCCACAGTGTGCGCGTTTTGCGGATCCCGCGTGGAATGGGGTGAGCAAGCTGCTAAGCTGCTGAGGACAGTGCTGCCAGCTCTGTGCTCCACCAAGCTCATTTTTATCCATTTCATTTTTACTTGACAAATAATTATCTATATTTATGGGGTGCAGTGTCATGTTTTGATACATGTTTACATTGTGGAATGATTAAATCAAGCTCATTAACAAATTCATCACTTCACAAATTTTTTTTTTTATACAGAATGGGGACTATAATAAATAAGGATGCATTGCATATTTCACAATTGCTAAAATGTAGTAGATTTAAATGCCAGCTTCACTCTCTGTAGTCAGGTATAGACATACCCTCCCCCACCCCC
This sequence comes from Piliocolobus tephrosceles, assembly GCF_002776525.5. Taxonomy (NCBI): domain Eukaryota; kingdom Metazoa; phylum Chordata; class Mammalia; order Primates; family Cercopithecidae; genus Piliocolobus; species Piliocolobus tephrosceles. Next base: position 8,301,544 of record NC_045448.1, on the reverse strand, counting down.
CCGACACCCTTTCAGTAACAAAAACATACACACATATACATGGATATGGAGCTATTTAGACACATGGCCCAATACTCGAAGTGTGCCACTCTTCAGGTCAATGTTGGCTGTTTACTGAGTTGGGAGTGAAGATGCTTAGAAGATGATCAATGTGCTGATGAAATTCCACTTTGCACTGGACTCTAGCAGTCCAGCCCAGCCAAGTGCAAAGAGCTGATATCATATTGGGAGCATTCTATGGTAATTGCGTGTGTGGTGTTGGGGGGCATTCTAAAGTTAGAGGGTAGAGCCTTGGTGATACTTTATCTACCACCTTTGTAATCTAAGAACAGAAGCTATCACATGTCTATTACATGTCAGACACTGCTATCATGTTCTTGCAAGGGAGGTTATTATTCTCATCTCCAGAGAAGCATGCGGTCTTCAGAAGGACTAAGTACTCTTAATGTCTGTTGGTCTGTCTGTTCTTTGAATAGATCTTTTGCCCATGCATGATTTTACATTGTCATATTAAATACTGGTTTACTGAGTTATGAAAATCTTCCAAATGTTGACACATTTCATTGTTCAATATCCAGAAGCTGCCTTAGTTAATATCAGCATCAATCTCTGCGGAAAAGTCTTGGGATGCTCTCAGTCAAGTACAAGCTTCCCAAAATTCTAATTTTCACTTGAAATCTTAGATTTTGTTGTTGACAATAAATGCTGTCAGTTGTTTGCCTTGAATGAACAGGCCTACTTTATTTTCAAGAGGATGTCTGCCAAATCCCTAAGTCTGAAGAAATAGAGTTTGTCAGTTGTCAAGTAAAAATGATGTTGCAGGAAAAAAGTGGCTAGTTTAGCTTGTAACTCACATAAGTGCTTTTCCTGTGGTCAACTTCTCACTTCAGAGCATAGCAGAAGGGTGTATGCGTCCTTCCCATCTCCTCACACAGAATATTAAAAATATGTTATCAAGTATAGAGATGTAATGAAATTAATGCTTTTTCCTGCTTCATCAAGGGCATTCTTCGGTGAAACTGATGTGCGTGGTAGGGGAGATTGCAGTGACTGTTAATACGGTTTGCTGGCACTGCCCGTCGTCTCCATTTGTGCAGTTTCCTGCACTGCTGCTTTTGTAGCATGTGTGCAAATGACGACACAGGGAAAAAGCAATATGCTCCCATTGCTCATATTGCTCCAATATGCTCTGTCTCTTTCAGTCTCTCTTCTTTCCTCTATGTGTCTGTCTGTGCCTCTGTCTTTTTATTTTTAGCCCATTCTTTCTCATTCTTTCAGCCTACACCTCTCTCTGTCACTCCGTTCCTTTGTGTCTCTCACTCTCTTAAACTGTCTCCCTCTGTGTTTCTCTTTTCATGACTGTTGCCCTGACTCTCCGCTGTCTCCTCCTCCTGCCCTCTCTCCCGGTGCCTGGATGTGTGTGGGACCCTGTGTGGGTGTGCAGACAGCACTCACCATGGCGGGTGGGGGGGGGGTGGCACTGGTGTAAAAGATCTCTCCTACAAATGCAGAGGAGTACGCAGTCCTCCATCCAGAGAAATCCTTTTCCTTTAGACACTCACCAGCCCAGGATGCCCCAGCACTGGGGAACCACCTGGCAGGTGCTGTGAGTGCCAAGGGCTCTTCCTTGCCTCCCCCCAGCCACACTGTTCTGCTGTGTGTCTTTGAGCCGTGGAAGAGGGAGAAACACCATCTCACTCCTTCTCATTTTGAAGCAGCTTGGATTTGGTGTTTGTGTTGAGCAAATTAGTCTAAAGAGATTCTAATGTTTTTTTTTTTTAATCTCAGATGTGCTTGTTGTGTAAATATTTTTTCATCCAAATCATCAGAAGAATTACCACAGTTTGGTCTGGACATGGTGGCTCATGCCTGTAATTCCAGCACTGTGGGAGGCCGAGGCGGGCAGATCCCCTGAGGTCAGGAGTTCGAGACCAGCCTGGCCAACATGGTGAAACCCTGTCTCTACTAAAAATACAAAAATTAGCCAGGCATGATGGTGAGTGCCTGTAATCCCAGCTGCTCAGGAGGCTGAGGCAGGAGAACCGCTTGAGCCTGGGAGGCAGAGGTTGCAGTGAGCCGAGATTGTGCCATTGCACTTTAGCCTGGGCGACAAGAGCGAAACTCTATCTCAAAAAAAAAAGAAGATTACAGTTTGTCTCAGAGACATTTTGCAGGACAACCTGTGTAGATGGACAACTGCACCCTCCTGGAGCCCTCTGAAAGAGCCCTGCCCCTCCCTCTGCCCTGTCCAATCTTCCTTCCCTTTTCCCACTCACCAACCCCGGTTGATGTCTGTTAAGATGCAGCCTTGGCTATTTTTGAAGGAAAGGCAAAGAACATTTATCAAACTCTTTACATGTGCCAGACATGGTCCCAGAGCTTTAGATACATTTTATTCATTGAGAGGTTATAGTACCCCTCCACACCAAGAGGGGGATGTTATTTTATCATTCCCACTTTACAGATGAGCAGGCTGAGACTTGAGGAGTGGATAGTGACTTGTTGACCAGTGGTCTGGCTACATGATCCAGTTGGCACAGTTGGATCTAGGCCTGGCTGCATGACCACAGGCACAGTTGTTGGAGGTTGAGGCAACTGGCAGCAGACAGAAAGGCCAGAGGGTATTTGTGTGGACGTGCACTCATGTGTATACACGCATGGGGCGGGGCTGGGGTTGGGGAGACTCACACTGTGGCTAGAGGTACTGTAGGAACAGGTGTTGGGGCTGAGTGTGGAGCTCTGGGGAGGTGGCACTGAGGAGTCTGGCGGTTGTCCTGCATGTAGCAATTTTCTGTAGGAAAGTGTGTGGTCAGGACTGTATTCTGGAAGGCTTACCTGGAGAGGAGTTTGGAGGATGGATTTGGGATGGAGGAGTAGAGGGAGGGACTAGAGGAAGGATCTCAGGTAGGAGGCCATTGCAAAAAGCAGGAGAAAGCTGATGACGACTGGTGGTGGCAGGTGGTCTTCCTGGGGCCTGGATACCGGATATGAAGGGGGCAGGCTCTCCAGGGCCAGGCAATGGACTGGATATGGGGGCTGAGGGTGAGGGTTGGATGGCATGGTACCCAGGCTTCAGGTGAGGATGCTGTGTGTGCACTGAGATGTCTCCCCAGGAAAGAAGGCACAGAATCGGGGAGAAGGGGTGGGTCTAGGGGCAAATGAGCTTTGAATCCAGGCCTTTAAGATACCAAAGCCCCACTTCTCTTTTCTACTGTCCCAAAGCTACTGGAAGTGAACACCCCATCCCTGGGGGTATTCAAGCCTAGTCAGATGGCCTGAAGTTCATCGCAGGACCCCAGAACCCAGGATGTGGGTGGGAAATGGAAGACCACCTGTGTGCAGACTCACCTCTGCCTGCACCCTCGGAGTCCACTTGTCCTGTGGTAGTCACTTTGGAGGCGAGGAGCTGCTTTTTTAGCTCCTTGTCACCACCGCCTGATGCATCTCATTAGTCCTGCCCTCCAGCTGGCAGGTATCAGCCCGTCTGACTACAGGATGGCTTCACCTAAGTGCTTCCCTCTGGCAAAGCTAAATATTAATTCTCTCTCTTTATTTCATGATTATTTACGGGCGCTAATGTCACCACATCATGGAGTGGGAAGTCGGCGCCAGGAGACATGAAGCAGTGCTAAGTCGGAGGGAGCGGCACAACGTCCCTGACATTGGAGAGGTGGCTGCTCCCTGGGGAGCTCGGTCCGCTGTTACTGGAGGTGCCTCTGAGTGATGGCCCAGGTGGCTGTCATCCCAGGTGAAATTGCAGGATGGGAGGGAACAGAAATAGTCTGCTCAACCTGGGTGCTCAGGCAAGAGCCAGTCCCCTGGAACCGGAGCTGATCATTCATGCAAGGCTCGGCTGAGAATGTACGTTTCAGGTTTTGGCGGGTGAGTACACATTAAGTGGACCCAGGATGTGCCGGGAAACATGCTGACCCTGGAGCAAGAAGGGCTCAGAGGACAGAGCCCCCGTGTGTGGGTGGGTGGAGGTTTAAAACTGGACACAAATCCCTATCGCAGAACTGCCTCTGTGGGCGTGTTATATTTGTGCATGTTTGTGTGTACCTGTGTGTGTGTGTGTGTGTGTGTGTGTGTGAGACTGTGGGTGTGGGGGACATTTTGCCCATTAGAGGGGATCCCTGGACTGATGGAAAGTAAGAGGAATAATGTCCTTGGATGAAAGGTCCGTCTCCTTGTGTGACCCACGTCCTTGGCACACAAGTGTTCACTGAATCTCCACTTTTGGATGGAGATGTGTGCAGGGAGGCCTCTGCTTGCTGCCGTGTGAACCCTGGTAGAAGCTGTCCCTTAAAAGCGCGATCTCTGATGGAAGGCGGAGGAGCGGGAGAGGTCAGTGTGGAGCCCGGAGCTTCCTAAAGGGCAGGCAGAGAGAATAGCCTGTTATGCTAATTACTTCCAAGTAATGTAGCAGATCTGTAATTATAATATGAGGTCATCTTAATTCGAATGACATAAAATAATGTCTAATTAGGCACCATCTCATCTTTTGGAGACTTGCCATAGTTCAAATGGAAAACCTTTCAGCTTCTCAGTGGTGAGCTTTGAAATCTCATCATCTCTCAGGTCTCTCTCTCCCCCTGCCAGCCCTGTAGTCACTGGCCTCCAGCGGTGCGCAGCCGGTATACTGGCCCTCTTTGGCTCGTCTGCCAGGCAGAGGGAGAGGCCAGGCTGGAGGTGGCCTCTGGAGGAGACAGCAGGGATTTGGAGGGGGCCAGACTCCCCGCTTCTCTCAGAGAAACTCCTTTTCCTGGGAAAAAGTGTCATAGAGGATGCAAGACTCATCCTAGGAACCAAGACACCTAGACTTCAACCCGGGACAGTCTCCAAACCACAGACCCTCCTGTGAACACCCCACCTCTCTGACTCTCAGACTCTTCGTCTGTGACTTGGAACGTGGGTGGTGCTAGTCTGTGAGAGGAGGTGAAGGCGGGAGGCTGGAATGGAGCAATGTTTCTTAACATTTTTTGAAGCCTCATTGTTCCTCAAGCTGGGCTGAAGGGTTTTGCTGCCAAAATCCAGTCGATCCAGTCAAAATCCAAGGATATCAAAAGCTACCAACAGCAAATGTCCCCGTGTTCTCCACTTGCCATCTCGGGGGCCTGCAGCACACTCGGACCCTGCCAGGCTTCTCTGAGCACCCTGGGAGGGAGTCTACCCTGCTTGCCCCTTGTCACTTCCTGCCCAGATTGCACCGCTGGGCTTTTCCACGAGTGACCTCCGGCTGAGGAGAGGATCTCAGCATCTCCGCTGGCCCTGCTCTTTCTGTCTGGCCTCTCCCCAAATGTGACTGAGCCCCTCCTGTGTCCCCAGGCAGCCATCTTCAACAGCTTTACCGAGGAGGCTGACATCCGCTCCTGTGTTCCTGCTGGAGCCTGCCTGCTGTGCCAGCCTTTTAGAGGGTGCTGGTGGGGGCATTTCCTCACTGCCTTTGGGGTGGGGGCAGGGCCTGCTCTTCTGTCCCCTCCCCACCTTGTCTTCACTCCTGTTCCCTGTCTCGCCTTTTACATGTGAAGCAGAGCACCTAAAACCTCACACTGAGAAATCTGCATTTAGGGCAGTTCACCTTTTCGGGCTTCCCCCACATAACGGGAAATGCTCAAATACTCCGGCCCACATCTGCATGAATTAAAAGGCTCATCTAAGAGACAGGCTTGCCAGAGGACAGAGTTCTCTCTCAGAACGCAAAAAACGGGTACATTGACCAAAAACAGGCTAATTGGTGATGAAAGTTGGCTAGGTCTCCCTCCAGAATAGAATGTTCTCCATTTGAAGTTTCTCTTTCGTAAATGTTTTAATTAAAAATTTAAAATTGTGTTAAAACACACATAACATAAAAATGACCATCTTAACCATTTGCAAGTGTGCTGTTCAGAGGCATTAAGTTTCTCTTCCATAATTTTTAATACCTTGGGTCTTGTTACCACCTGACGGATGCTTTCTTCTATGAGATCCTATTTTAAATGGAATGTTTTTGTGCTTCTGGGTGTCCCACAGAGAGCACTGCTGCTCCTGGCGTGGGCAGTGGTGGTGGGGGGGTCACATTGGAGACACTTCTGGAGCCCTTTGCAGCTGCCTCTTTGGGTTCTGTCCTGGTTTGACGTCGGCACAACATCCTCTACTTACTAACTCTGTGACTTTAGACAAGTGTGTCAGTTTCCTTGTCCGTAAAATACAAACATTGAGCCTCTCCTGGGGGGAGAGGAGACAAGGACCAGATAGATAATTATGTCCTGAGAGTAGCCAGCATGCCCTGGCCCCAGGAAATGGCCTCTTGCTGGGACTGCCTGGGGTGGTCACAGCAGCTGCCTTAGCCAAGCAGGAAGTGGAGCACAGGCCAGATCCTGTTAGAGCAGGTTGAAAACATGGAAGTAAGTCCAGCAAGGGAAACTGTGAAAACCAGCCGGGCCTGAAGCTGATCGCTGACCTCCTGCGTGGTAAAATCGATACAGACTATCCACTTCCCCTTTGTGCCTTGGCTTCGCAGGAAAGTCCCTGCAGGTGTGAGCTGAGACGCACAAAGAAGGCTGGGAGATAGCAGCCCTGGAAAAATAATTCCACCTGTAAACACCTGTGTTAACAAGTGCTGTATTTGTGCAGCTATTTTCTTTTTCAAATACTGTTGACACACACCTATTCTCTTAGCCTGCCCAGGTGTGTGTTGCATGGCATCTGGAGACCTGCTGGCCAGAGGCCAGCCTGCCCGTCTTAAATGCTTCCCTCCTCTGCCCAGCAACGTGGGGCGCGGGAGGCCACGTCTCTCTGCGGCTTGGCTGTAGCTTTAGTGCTGCTGGGCTGACGGCCTGGAGTTCAGCCAAGTCCCCATGAGCATGAGGTCTGAGACCTCAGTGAGACAGGAAGGACCAGCCTGGGGCCCCTTAGGGGACAGTGACCCCAGCTGGATGAAAGAGGACACCTGCTCTTTTCCTAGCTGGTTAGGGTCACTTTGCATTTTCACACCCAGAGGAAATTTGAACCCTTCCACCACCTGATCCCGCCAGCAGCGGCTGACCCAGGACAGGGGAGTGAGATGTGTCCAGGATCCAACAAGGAGCCCTTCAGAGGTAATGCAGGGAGGGGCGGCGGTTTGTTCCATGCAGCTCTCCTGCAGCCTCAGGAGTTCCAGCATCCTTTCCCAGCTCCATCTCACTCCATGGAAGCCCTGTGCAGTTAACTCCTGTCCTACTCTGGCCACTGGCTTCAACCCTAATGCGTGGTAGAACCACCAGGGGATCTTTTCAAGGTCCTGATGCTCAGGCCCCAGGCCTAGGGATTCTTGTTCACTTCATCCCAGGCAGGGCCTTTGAAAAGTTTTGAAAATCTCCCCAACCAGTCTAATGAGTGGTCAGTTGGGAACGACTGCCCTGGCAAGGTAGGGGGACCTCTCGGTGTATTTATAAACTAGCAACCTTTGGTTTAGAACGGTTGTGCATTTACAGAAGCATTGCAGAGATAACGCGGAGGATTCCTGGATACACCTCCCTGGTGTCCCCATTGTGACAGCTTGCGTTTCCCTAGCACATTCCTCACCGCCGAGGAACTAACACTGGTTGGTTCTGTCAGCTAAGCTCCACGGTTTGTGTGGATTGCACTAGTTTTTCCCTAAAGCCTTTTTTTGTCCCAAGATTCCCCTCTGGGATTCCACATTGCATTTGGTTGTCACATCTTGGTGGCCTTCTCTGGCCTCAGACTTTCCTTGTTTTGGATGACCTTGACAGCCGTCATGAAGATTGGCCAGGTATTTTTGTAGAATGCCCTTCAGTTTGGGCTATCTGATATTTTTCTTATGGTTAGACTGGGGTTATGGGTTTTCGGGGGAAGCCCACAGAGGTGAGGTGACATTCTTGTTGTATGAGATCAAGGGTGCGTGCCTATCAACAGGACTGATGGCCACCAGTGACCTTCAGCTTCTGGCTGAGCTGTGTTGTTAGGTTTCTCCCAGTCAAGTTCTCTCCTCCCCGACTCCTTTCTCAGACCTGCCCTTGGGAAGCAAGTCACCAAGCCCAGCCCACACCTGAGAGCAGGGAAAGTCATGCTCCACCTCTTGGAGAGGTGGGTAACTACATAAATTATTTGGAATTCTTTTTTAAGGGTGGATTATCTCTTCTTCCTGTTATTTGTTCAATTATTTATTTATATCGATGTTGGTTCATAGGTACTGATTGTATTCTCTGGGTTATAATCCAATAGTAGTTACTTTCTTGCTCACACTGTTCCAACTTTGGCCACTGGGAGCTTTTTCGGGATCTGTGCCACCCCCGCCCCCCGCCTTTTCTTTTTGAGATAGAGTCTTACTCTTGTGGCCCAGGTTGGAGTATAATGGTGAGATCATAGCTCACTGCAGCCTCCTTGAATTCCCAGGCTCAAGTGATCCTCCCACCTCAGCCTTCCTAGTAGGTGGGACTGTAGGCATGTACTATCATGCTCGCCTGATTTTTTTGATTTTTTGTAGAGAAGAAGTCTCACTATGTTGCCCAGGCTGGTCTTGAACTCCTGAGCTCAAGTGATTTTCCTGCCTCAGCCTCCCAAAGTGCTGGGATTCCATCGGGTGTGAGCCCCATGCCTGGCCCCATTGTCCCTTTGATGTGCTCCCATCCATTGTTTTGTGTGCACTTCCTTGCTTCAGGAGATTGCTGAACACCTGCGAGATTCTGTTTTAGACACTATTTTCCTTGCTTAATAATAACTCTCCCTTTGGTGAACGCATGCCCTCTCTTCCTCTCTTACCCACAGTTTTCATTCTTGTCCTAGAAATGGTGTCATGGGGATGTAAGCCTCCTCAGTAAAGCTGGGGCAGATGGAGTCCTGGATGGAGGGTCATCTGGCTGGTTTGTATCCAAGCTCTGCTCCTCACCAGCTGTGTGATCTGGAGCTAGTTCCTTGACCTTCGTCAACCTCCAATTTCTGATCAATGAAAAGGGAGTGATACTACGTATCTCAAAGGAAGGAGAGCTGGGAGCGTAGGCTCAGTGAAGGTGGCTTTAGTGTCTCTGTCCCTGGCCCTGTCACAAAGCAACTGGGTGACTTTTTTTGACCTCTTTGGACCTCAGTTTCCTTATCTGTAAAATCAGAGGACTGGAGCAGGTGGTCTCAGAGGATGCCGCCTTCCGGATGTTCCCTAAGGCCTGGGTGTAGCTGGCTGGTGGGGATGAGTGAAGAGGAGTGAGCTGGAGGGGGAACTGCAGGCTATGGCCTGGGTGCAATCAGCTTTGTGAATCTGCCAGTCAGAGAAGATGGCTTTTTGCCCTAGAAGACAGGATTTTACCCTGAAAATGTCACATGCACATCTGTGCTGAGAGCATTTCCCTGTGTGTTTCAGCTCTTAGCATACCCTGGCTAGCTGGGCACAGGCTGGTCAGCATAAACCAGTCAGATCTGATAGAATGTTCCATGCATCTTCTTTCACTGGTACATAAATCTGCATGTCTGTTTTGTGTGTTCTTAGACATCTGGTCTCCATCTTGGTGTGTCCCTTTCTACCCAGCAATAGCGTTTGTCAGATTCTGGTGACAAATGGGATTTTGGTTGGGGTGTGAGGTTGGGTTTCTGGTGTGAATTTCAGGGGTTGGTTACAGGTGCTGAAACCAGGGCCAGAGCCTGGCTATAGGTGGGGTGTGGCTGCTTGCTCTGTTTCCTGTGGGAGCTTGCCTGGCAGTCGGCCTGATGTAGGCCTGTTCACCTGAACAGGAAGGGGCAGGTTCTGGAAAGGGGTGGATGGTGCAGGGCTGGGGAGCAGACCCAGGTGTTGGGGTGAGGTTGGGTGAGAGCAATGGGCTGCAGGAAGAGCCAGATGAGAGCAAGCGTCAGTTTCAGTCCCCAAGGAAGAAGCTCAAGGCCACTTACCCAAACTGAGATGTAGGTTGGGGGAACCCAAGGCTCTGGCCAAGGTGGTGGATGTCCTAGCGTTCAGGATGGGCAGCAGAGTGAGTGGAGAAAAAGGGGAATCAAGATGTGAGCCCTTGGCAATGGTGGGCCCAGGAGACCCAAGGAGGGTTCAATGTGCCCAATCCATGGAGTGAGCAGGGCACAAGGACAGGGGCCGGGGCGAGGTCTCTGGCCTGCCTCTTCTGCAAATTACTGTACAGAGACAAACAAGTGCACTAAATTGTAGGTACAGAGATGTTTATTGCGGCCTTCATTTTGGTAGGATAAGATTGGAAGCAGCCAATGAAAACGTGCATCGGTAGGTCGTCAGCTTTATTTATAATGTGTTCTGTGCAGCAGAAAACTGAAGAAACTGAGAATGAGCTAGGCCTATGTGAATGCGTATGGGAAACAGTGCAAAGGTGGATGCTGAGTGAAGAAAGCAAAGTGCAGGGCACTGTCTAGTCTGCACCCATTTGAAGAAAAGTAAATTCACTAATGATGCTTCTAAATTGTATCAGTTAGGATGGGTTCTTCTATAAGTCATAGAAAACCTGACTAGCATTGGTTAAAACATTGAGGTTTGTTTTTCTCATGGAACACCACGTCTGGAGGTTAGCAGCTGGGCGTGTGTGTTCATCCGCTTAACAGTGTCTTTAGAGATCTGGGTTCTTTCTCTTCTGCTCCGCCTTCATAAAATGTGTTGACTTTTCATCCTGACACTTTACCCTATGGTCGCAAGATGGCTGCTGCATCTCCAAATATCACACCCAAGCATAAGAAAAGAGGAAGGGACTGGCCAATGCCAGGCACATTGTCTTTTCTTTTTAAATCTGGAAAGTAAGAGCTTCCTAGATGCCACCTGGCCCCTTGTCTCCCTGCCACAGGCTAACTCACCTGTGCATCTCATTGCCAGGATAGGGTCATGTACCCATTTTCTGCTGCAAGGAAGGCTGGAAAAGCAAAGATCTGGCTTTCTAAACATAGCAGGGAGGAAGAGTCTGAAAAATCTGTTACATTAGCAGCTGTTGGTCCTGTGCGTGTAATGGCCCCTCCTGTGCATGTGATGACTTGTTGGGAAGGGAACCTATAGGACTCTTGAAAGTGATTACCTCTGGGGCATAGGATATTGGATCTGACCAGGGAAAGTGGCTTCCTGTTTAATTACATATCTTTTTGTGCTCCGGCTTTTTTTTTTTTTTTTTTTAACCATGTATATATGACTTTCAATGAAAAAATTTATTTAAAAATCTACTGAAGCATAATGAAACGAAAGCTGTGAAATACGCCAGACTGAGAGTCGATTCAGGAGACAGTGTCTACGACAAGCCCTGAGCTTCCTGTTTGCAGAGAGCAAGGCCATCTATGGGGCTCCCGTGGCCAAGTCCACGGGCACATGGGCAGCAAGCCTGGGCAGTCTGGGCTGATGATGGGGGTGGGTGAGGGAGACCCACTCTCTGCTCTCAGGGTTTACCCTGGAGTCTGGGCTAGGGCTGAGGGTAGGGGTGGGGCTTGCAGAGGCCCAGGGCCAGCCAGTCATAGGGAGAGGAGGATGTGGGGGAGGGAGCTGGGAAGAGCCTGGTTCCCCCATTTTGCAAGCGTGTTCTTAGCGTTTGTGATTTTCTTGCTGCCTCATCTTTCAGAGGTTGACACTAACTCCTCAGGAAAATCCCTGCCTCTTCTACTATTGAGACTGACGTATGTTTCTGATTCTACTAACCAACTGGACACGTGCTTTTGATGATACAACATGAAGCAGAAATGGGAAGATGATCTGAAATTACTTCTTGAATCAGATGACTGGGATGAATTCGGAAAAGAGCCAAGGAACATGGATTTTGCTTTTCCTAAGAGTGATCTCACTTATGGTGGTTTAGGGGGTGATCTGTACCCCTGCACATGTGGATAGAGTCTAAAGAGGAGCAGAGGACAGTTGTTCCAGCTAATACCACCCCAAGTCTTTCTCCATTAGTGAGTGGCCTGTGGTGACCCTGCAGGAGGGGACATGTCATGGCTGGACTCAAAGGTTTGTTCTGCTGACCAGGCATGGAAGACTCTGGCCTTGCCCTGGTTTTAAAATCGAGCTACAAGGGTTTGCAAAGGGAGAATGACACCCCAGCTTTTTATCAGTCTACAGGGGGTTCTGTCCCCTCAAAGTCTTGGATGGGGTATACTTTAGTGTGAGCCTCTAAAATGTTCCTTACAGGGGATCACACTGGATCAGTGTATATTCCATTTGTCTTGTGTGTGTGTGTAAGAGGAAGCCCAGCATAGTGTACATTCAGATGCTTCTTAATAGAAAGGCCCAAGGAAGGTAGAGCTTCAGTATTTTCCTGACAATGTATTGGAGATGATTGTAGGGTCCAGGAAGGACTTTACAGAGACTCATAGATTTTTCAGGTAGCCATTCCTTAAATTCACAAAGCATGAAAATTGCCTAGATCTGAGAACCTAAGAATAGATATATTAGGAAACAGAAACCACTCTAGGTATGTTAAACAGAAAAGGCTTTAATACAGGGAATTCTTTCTGTACAAAATCAATGGAAGACCTAAAGAAACAGGCTTTATACTGGGCCTCTGGAATCCCTCCTGTAAGAATATAGAACTGGACCTTGGGAGAGCTGTAACCTCTGAGGCTACTCCTAGGGCTGACCTGAAAGCAAGAAGCTGCTGCTGCATCTTCTTCTGATGGAAAAGGAGCACTCAATGCCATCTGGGGATTAGGAAGCCAGACCAAGACACCCAGGAACTGCAGGATGGACTCTGGGCTGTCATTGCTGGAAGCCCTACGTCTCTGTGCCTACGCTGTGGCAGCAGTGGTCAGGCACTGCAGAAAGAGGGCACCCACCTCACTACTGCCATTTAAAGGCGTCTGTTTGGTGCAGGCTAATTTTTATCCAGATTCCTGGATGCATGGAAGCTTTGAAAATGCCTTCTAACTCTTCCATCTGACAGAGGAGAAGGCAAATGGGCCTTTCCAGAGAGCCCAGCAGAGGAGGTGACACCAACAGGTGCTGGATGGCTAAAGTTGATTTGTGCAATATTAATTCTTCAAGAAATGTTTGAGTCGGAAACATGTCACACTTCGGGTAGGTAAATTGTGGAAAGCAGCCATTTCTCCCCGTTTCAACGTGTGACACTAGCTGCTTCTCTTTCAGCTCTATGGTACTTTGGTTTGCGGCCTTGAACAAGCCTCAGTTGCCACAGTTGTGAAAGGAGACATGTGACAAGCTTGAAGGGGTGGTTGCTCACAGTATCTTTCAGCTCACAGTTTGGTCTTGAGCTGGGCATGTCTTATAAGTACTTCTGTGAAAAGCAACTCTTTGTTCTTGGGTTTGCCAAATTTTCGGCACACTTCACTGGGTGATTTTCTGAGAGCTCGTGAAGATCAAAGTGAATTAGGAGGAAGAAAAACTTGTGGAAAGGTTGGGGAAGCACTAGAAAAGTGGGCTGTTGCACAAACAGCAGTATCTGGTATGAGGCTGGCTTCATAATTTCCAGGCTCTGTTCTGTTCGCTATCTCCAGCAAGCCTCCATTTGCAGATGAGAAAACTGAGGTCGGGCAGCTTTGTGACTTTGGGGATGATATTTTAGAGACCCCATGACAATGGCAGGGCTGGGATACAGGCGCATGTGTCCCGGTGCTCTGGCCCCATGATATGTGAACTCCACCCGCCATCATAACGGGCACCGTCTACTTGGAAGTCTCCCGGTCCCTAGCTGGGCTCCTGGGATGAAGAGGAGGATAGGGAGGGACATGGCAGGTGGAAGCTAGGGTCCTGTTCTGCCTGCTACCCTGGGCTTCAGGGAAATGCTGGTAAATGTTTAACAATTGACACCCTTCCCCACCAAAAATAAAAAGCCCCAAGTTATAGCATTTTTCCACATCTGTGGTGTTGATTCTCTCCCATCCTGATTCTGAACTACCAATGAGACACTGATGAGTGCACATCTGGAAAGAGATGCTCCCACTCAGCAATAATGATGCTGTGAGGTGGGCACCCTGATGTAAGTGTTCTGCTGCTACACCTGTTGGCCAAACCCCGCAATGTTCGTGAGAGAGCTAGGGCAGAGTGGCTGATGGCGGGAGGATTACGGAGACTAAGGGGACACAGGCTGCTTGGTGAGGGGACTGCCCCGAGAGGCAGTGATGTCACTCTGAGGCAGGAGAGGGCTGAGGCTGCATGTGCTGACTGGTCCCCCGAGGAAGGGCTTTAGAGGTTGTCCTGGCGTGGAACGCTAACGACCTCCCACCCAGTGCCAGGGACCTCGGTGACCCATCCATTGTCACACAGCTAGCAGCTGCCACATCCTGAGGCTCCAGGCTCTGAGCTCGTGCACCAGCTCTCATTCACTCAGAGGCCTCGAGGGCGGGATGCCTGGCAGCTTCCTTCCTACCGTGGGCCAGAGGGGGAGAAACAGGTGCTGACCGGGGGCTTGGAAACAACTCCTCCCTCAGCCTGGATGGAGCATGCTTCCCATTCCCCTACCCCACCGGAATCCCACCCCCCGCCCCAAGACCCAGGAAGGAGCTGGAAGAAGGGGAGGAGAGGACAGGATGTCCAGGCAGGTGCGGGGATGTCAGGGGGTGCCCCTGGAGTGTTGGAATAGCCTCCTGGGAGTACTTTCTAAAAGCATGGCTGAGCCAGGCTGCTGTGGGTTTGTGGGAGTAGGTGATTCCAGGTCTCCTGCCACCAGGGCCTGTCATGAGGACTCCACAGAAAGTGACTCCACCACAGTGGGACTCAATGAGCACCTTTGGGAACTTATCCTCACCTCACCTTTAACTTAAAAAAAAAAAAATCACATCAAAACAGAGTGGCAAACTGGTAAAAAGTACAGATGCTGGAGCCCCCCTGCCTGCACCCAGGCTGCAGGAATTTCTAGCAGTGTGATACTTGGGACACTAGGTAACTTGCTTCTCTCCCCCACCTCAGTTTCCCCATCTGTAAGAGGCCAATGATGGTGGCTGACAGCGCCCATCTTGTAAGGTTGCCATGAGGATCAAATAATTATATATATATATATATATATATATTTGTTATTATTATTATTTTTGAGACCGAGTCTTGCTCTGTCACCCAGGCTGGAGTACAGTGGTGTGATCTCAGCTCACTGCAACCTCCACTTCCCAGGTTCAGGTGTTCCTCCTGCCTCAGCTCCCCCAAGTAGCTGGGATTACAGGCACGTGCCACCACACCCAGCTAATTGTCATATTTTTTGTAGAGATGGGGCTTCACCCTGTTGCCCAGGCTGGTCTTGAACTCCTGAGCTCAAGTAATCCACCTGCCTTGGCCTCCCAAGTGCTAGGATTATAGGCGTGAGCCACCGCGCCTGGCGATGATAGATACTCTTTATCATGCATGCTGGGAACAGTCCCTAGCAGGTGTGGAAATCAATAAATACAAGCTATTAGAGTATTATCTGTATTAAAGTGGGTGGTCTCTGAATACGGGGGCTCCATCAAGCCTTTTGCGGGGTGGCTTGTTTGGAGGGAGACTTTACTTGCCCTCCTGATTCCCAGCCAAGCTGCTCAGTGTTGGACCTGTGCAGGCAACAAGGGGCTGAAATGGCGCTTCATGGCAACATGGCATGTCCTTCACCCCAGGCTGTACATGGGTGACTCGGTGATCTCCGTTTCTGAGCCTCTTACTCCACTGTAGCCTTGGGAACTACGGCTTTTGCTCCCCTAGGTGCATCGCCATCTGGGGGAGGAGGACGCTGAGGGGCAGGAGGACTCAGACCTGCCTTGGTGTGACTGGCCTTGGAATTCCAGATGTGCCCCCTCCAAGCTCTGTGACACAGAGCAGGTTGGTTCACCTCTCTGAGCCTTGGTCGTTATTGATGATTGCTCAGTGAGCATCTATTGAGCGCCTCTTTTGTGTGGAGTTCTATTTTAGGTGTGACAATTAACAGACTCTCAAACCACTAGTCACTATTAATTAGACATGGCTCTGGGCCTGAGAGAACATGAAATCTATTGGGGAAAACACCATTGAGTTCATGATGGTCAAGCATGCACAAGAGTGGGAAAAGGTCCTAGAAGGCTCTCCAAAGAACAGGTAGCAGGTGGCAGGCTGCATTTCAGGGAGAGATGGGAAGCAGCCTGCAGGATCAGGGTCCCCTGGAAGGGTGTGTGAGGGGTGGAGGGTGAAGGTGAGGAGGCAGGTGGCACAGCTGTAAAAATGACACAGTGTGAATGCGTGGGGCTCAGGGCGGGCACACCACTCCCAAAGTGTAGGGCCATGCGCTGTGTTATGCGGTTTAAGCAGATATCTCATTTCATCCTCATAAACCCTATGAACTAGTCACAGTATTTATAACTCCATGTACAGATAAACTCCAGCCTTCCCGAAGGTCTCAGAGCCAGGACACGCAGCATGAGCAGCAGGTGGGCTCCACTCTGAGCCCTGGGCTTGACCACAAGGCTCTGCTGCCTCCTACTGTGCCTTCCTTTCTTCCTGCCATGTTGGAGGAACTCAACTGGGAACCACTAGCCACAGTCCTGAATGGGCCCTTTCTTCCCATGAGGACACCTGGCTGGAGGTTGGGGCCCGGAGGAAGTGGAGCGACAGCAGGTGTAGAATGGTTTCTGTTTGCTTCTCGGTTCTCAAGTGTTTCCTCTGATAACATTCACAGACAGCAGCTCTGCTGGACAGTTACTGCCCACCTGGAGGGCTTAAGGTGCTCTGTGTGGGGAGGGGAGGAGGGGAAGGGGAGGGAGGGGGGGGGGGGGGGGGGGGGGGGGGGGGGGGGGGG